>NW_026090016.1:0-24671 GCF_024586455.1 Bactrocera neohumeralis | reverse complement strand
AGTATTTCAAAATTTTTTTTGATATCGATTGTTTAATATGTGTGTGTATTAAAAAATTAATTATACACCTTAATTTCAACCCAATAACATCAAAACGGCTAATTAGCATAAATATGTAAAGTTCATATTTTACGCATCTTGATATCGATTGCATAATATGTATGTACCAAAAAATTCAATTTTACACTTTAATTTAAGATTTCAAAGTTGTTCCAAATACACTGTCGCTATTGCTATAGAACAACTCTATGACAACTCCAATAACATCAAAACGGCTAATTTGCAGAAATATGTAAAGTTCATATTTTTACGCTACCTGATATCGATTGCATATTGTGTATGTATCAAAAAATCGATTCTACACCTTAATTTAAGATTGCAAAGTTGTTCCAAATACACTGTCGCTATTGCCATAGAACAACTCTATGACAACTAAAATAACATCAAAACGGCTAATTAGCATAAATATGTAAAGTTCATATTTTTACGCTACCTGATATCGATTGCATATTGTGTATGTATCAAAAAATCGATTTTACACCTAAATTTAAGATTGTTAAATTGTTCCAAATACATTGTCGCTATGGCTATACGACAACTCTATGACAACTCCAATAACATCAAAACGGCTAATTTGCATTAATATGTAAAGTTCATATTTTTATATGCTACCTTATATCGGATTTCATATTGTGTAATGGGTCAAAAATCGATTCACACCCAATATAAGATTGTGAATTACTCAAACACACTGTAGCTATGTGCATATACGACAACTCTATGACAACTGACAACATCAAAATACGAGTTAGCATAAATATGTAAAAGTCTATATTTTTAGGCAAAACTGTTTATTCCTAATGGCACATATGTACTAAAAATCAATTCTACACCTTAATTTAGAGAGTCGTTAATTTGTTCAAATAATCGTCGCTATTGCTTATAGGACAACTCTATGACAACTTCCATAACTTCAAAAAGGGTAATTAGCATAAATTTGTGAAGTTCATATTTTTACGCTACCTGATATCGATTTCATAATATGTGTGTACCAAAAAATCAATTTTACATCTTAATTTAAGATTGTAAAATTGTTCCAAATACACTGTCGCTATTGCTATAGAACAACTCTATGACAACTCCAATAACATCAAAACGGCTAATTTGCATAAATATGTAAAGTTCATATTTTTACGCATCTTGATATCGATTGCTTAATGTGTATGTACCAAAAAATCAATTTTTCATCTTAATTTAAGATTGTAAAATTGTTCCAATTACACTGTCGCTATTGCTATAGAACAACTCTATGACAACTCCCATAACATCAAAACGGCAAATTTGCATAAATATGTAAAGTTCATATTTTTACGCATCTTGATATCGATTGCATAATATGTATGTACCAAAAAATCAATTTTACATCTTAATTTAAGATTGTAAAATTGTTCCAAATACACTGTCGCTATTGCTATAGGACAACTCTATGACAACTCCAATAACATCAAAACGGCTAATTTGCATAAATATGTAAAGTTCATATTTTTACGCATCTTGATATCGATTGCATAATGTGTATGTACTAAAAATCAATTCTACACCTTAATTTAAGATTGTAAAATTGTTCCAAATACACTGTCGCTATTGCTATAGGACAACTCTATGACAACTCCAATAACATCAAAACGGCTAATTAGCATAAATATGTAAAGTTCATATTTTTACGCAACTTGATATCGATTGCTTAATGTGTATGTATCAAAAAATCAATTCTACACCTTAATTAAGGATTGTAAAATTGTTCCAAATACACTGTCGCTATTGCTATAGGACAACTCTATGACAACTCCAATAACATCAAAACGGCTAATTTGCATAAATATGTAAAGTTCATATTTTTACGCATCTTGATATCGATTGCATAATGTGTATGCACCAAAAAATCAATTCTACATCTAAATTTAAGATTGTGAAATTGTTCCAAATACATTGTCGCTATTGCTATAGGACAACTCTATGACAACTCCAATAACATCAAAACGGCTAATTTGCATAAATATGTAAAGTTCATATTTTTACGCATCTTGATATCGATTGCATAATATGTATGTACAAAAAATCAATTTTACATCTTAATTTAAGATTGTAAAATTGTTCCAAATACACTGTCGCTATTGCTATAGGACAACTCTATGACAACTCCAATAACATCAAAACGGCTAATTTGCATAAATATGTAAAGTTCATATTTTTACGCATCTTGATATCGATTGCATAATGTGTATGTACCAAAAAATCAATTCTACACCTTAATTTAAGATTGTTGAATTGTTCCAAATACATTGTCGCTATTGCTATAGGACAACTCTATGACAACTCCAATAACATCAAAACGGCTAATTTGCATAAATATGTAAAGTTCATATTTTTACGCATCTTGATATCGATTGCATAATATGTATGTACCAAAAAATCAATTTTACACCTTAATTTAAGATTGTTAAATTGTTCCAACTGCACTGTCGCTATTGCTATAGGACAACTCTATGACAACTCCAATAACATCAAAACGGCTAATTTGCATAAATATGTAAAGTTCATATTTTTACGCATCTTGATATCGATTGCATAATGTGTATGTACCAAAAAATCAATTTTACACCTTAATTTAAGATTGTAAAATTGTTCCAAATACACTGTCGCTATTGCTATAGAACAACTCTATGACAACTCCAATAACATCAAAACGGCTAATTTGCATAAATATGTAAAGTTCATATTTTTACGCATCTTGATATCTATTGCATAATCTGTAGGTATGTACCAAAAAATCAATTTTACATTTAATTTAAGATTGTAAAATTGTTCCAAATACACTGTCGCTATTGCTATAGGACAACTCTATGACAACTCCAATAACATCAAAACGGCTAATTTGCATAAATATGTAAAGTTCATATTTTTACGCAACTTGATATCGATTGCATAATGTGTATGTACCAAAAAATCAATTTTACACCTTAATTTAAGATTGTAAAATTGTTCCAAATACACTGTCGCTATTGCTATAGGACAACTCTATGACAACTCCAATAACATCAAAACGGCTAATTAGCATAAATATGTAAAGTTCATATTTTTACGCATCTTGATATCGATTGCATAATATGTATGTATCAAAAAATCAATTCTACACCTTAATTTAAGATTGTAAAATTGTTCCAAATACACTGTCGCTATTGCTATAGAACAACTCTATGACAACTCCAATAACATCAAAACGGCTAATTTGCATAAATATGTAAAGTTCATATTTTTACGCATCTTGATATCGATTGCATAATATGTATGTATCAAAAAATCAATTTTACACCTTAATTTAAGATTGTTAAATTGTTCCAAATACACTGTCGCTATTGCTATAGACAACTCTATGACAACTCCAATAACATCAAAACGGCTAATTAGCATAAATATGTAAAGTTCATATTTTTACGCATCTTGATATCGATTGCATAATGTGTATGTACCAAAAAATCAATTTTACATCTTAATATAAGGTTGTAAAATTGTTCCAAATACACTGTCGCTATTGCTATAGAACAACTCTATGACAACTCCAATAACATCAAAACGGCTAATTTGCATAAATATGTAAAGTTCATATTTTTACGCATCTTGATATCGATTGCATAATATGTATGTACCAAAAAATCAATTTTACACCTTAATTTAAGATTGTAAAATTGTTCCAAATACACTGTCGCTATTGCTATAGAACAACTCTATGACAACTCCAATAACATCAAAACGGCTAATTTGCATAAATATGTAAAGTTCATATTTTTACGCAACTTGATATCGATTGCAAAATACGTATGTACCAAAAAATCAATTCTACACCTTAATTTAAGATTGTAAAATTGTTCCAAATACACTGTCGCTATTGCTATAGGACAACTCTATGACAACTCCAATAACATCAAAACGGCTAATTTGCATAAATATGTAAAGTTCATATTTTTACGCATCTTGATATCGATTGCATAATATGTATGTACCAAAAAATCAATTTTACACCTTAATTTAAGATTGTAAATTGTTCCAAATACATGTCGCTATTGCTATAGGACAACTCTATGACAACTCCAATAACATCAAAACGGCTAATTTGCATAAATATGTAAAGTTCATATTTTTACGCATCTTGATATCGATTGCATAATAAGTATGTATCAAAAAATCAATTTTACACCTTAATTTAAGATTGTTAAATTGTTCCAAATACACTGTCGCTATTGCTATAGAACAACTCTATGACAACTCCAATAACATCAAAACGGCTAATTTGCATAAATATGTAAAGTTCATATTTTTACGCATCTTGATATCGATTGCATAATATGTATGTACAAAAAATCAATTTTACACCTTAATTTAAGATTGTAAAATTGTTCCAAATACACTGTCGCTATTGCTATAGGACAACTCTATGACAACTCCAATAACATCAAAACGCCTAGTTGGCATAAATACGTAAAGTTCATATTTTTACGCATCTTGATATCGATTGCATAATGTGTATGTACCAAAAAATCAATTCTACACCTTAATTTAGGATTGGTAAATTGTTGCAAATATATTGTCGCTATTGCTATAGGACAACTCTATGACAACTCCAATAACATCAAAACGGCTAATTTGCATAAATATGTAAATTTCATATTTTTACGCATCTTGATATCGATTGCATAATATGTATGTACCAAAAAATCAATTTTACATCTTAATATAAGTTTGTAAAATTGTTCCAAATACACTGTCGCTATTGCTATAGGACAACTCTATGACAACTCCAATAACATCAAAACGGCTAATTTGCATAAATATGTAAAGTTCATATTTTTACGCATCTTGATATCGATTGCATAATGTGTATGTACCAAAAAATCAATTCTACACCTTAATTTAAGATTGTAAAATTGTTCCAAATACACTGTCGCTATTGCTATAGAACAACTCTATGACAACTCCAATAACATCAAAACGGCTAATTTGCATAAATATGTAAAGTTCATATTTTTACGCATCTTGATATCGATTGCATAATATGTATGTACCAAAAAATCAATTTAACATCTTAATTTAAGATTGTAAAATTGTTCCAAATACACTGTCGCTATTGCTATAGGGCAACTCTATGACAACTCCAATAACATCAAAACGGCTAAATAGCATAAATATGTAAAGTTCATATTTTTACGCAACTTGATATCGATTGCTTAATGTGTATGTATCAAAAATCGATTCTACAACTTAATTTAAGATTGTAAAATTGTTCCAAATACACTGTCGCTATTGCTATAGGACAACTCTATGACAACTCCAATAACATCAAAACGGCTAATTTGCATAAATATGTAAAGTTCATATTTTTACGCATCTTGATATCGATTGCATAATGTGTATGTATAAAAAATCAATTCTACACCTTAATTTAAGATTGTCAAATTGTTCCAAATACACTGTCGCTATTGCTATAGGACAACTCTATGACAACTCCAATAACATCAAAACGGCTAATTTGCATAAATATGTAAAGTTCATATTTTTACGCAAATATCGATTGCAATGTATGTATGTACAAAAAATCAATTCTACACCTTAATTTAAGATTGTAAAATTGTTCCAAATACACTGTCGCTATTGCTATAGGACAACTCTATGACAACTCCAATAACATCAAAACGGCTAATTAGCATAAATATGTAAAGTTCATATTTTTACGCATCTTGATATCGATTGCTTAATGTGTATGTACTAAAAAATCAATTTTACACCTTAATTAAGGATTGTTAAATTGTTCCAAATACACTGTCGCTATGGCTATACGACAACTCTATGACAACTCCAATTACATCAAAACGGCTAATTTGCATAAATATGTAAAGTTCATATTTTTACGCAACTTGATATCGATTGCATAATGTGTATGTACCAAAAAATCAATTCTACACCTTAATTTAAGATTGTGAAATTGTTCCAAATACACTGTCGCTATTGCTATAGACAACTCTATGACAACTCCAATAACATCAAAACGGCTAATTAGCATAAATATGTAAAGTTCATATTTTTACGCATCTTGATATCGATTGCATAATGTGTATGTATCAAAAAATCGATTCTACACCTTAATATAAGATTGTGAAATTGTTCCAAATACACTGTCGCTATTGCTATAGAACAACTCTATGACAACTCCAATAACATCAAAACGGCTAATTTGCATAAATATGTAAAGTTCATATTTTTACGCATCTTGATATCGATTGCATAATATGTATGTACCAAAAAATCAATTTTACATCTTAATTTAAGATTGTAAAATTGTTTCAAATACACTGCCGCTATTGCTATAGAACAACTCTATGACAACTCCAATAACATCAAAACGATTAATTAGCAAAAATATGTAAAGTTCATATTTTTACGCATCTTGATATCGATTGCATAATATGTATGTACAAAAAATCAATTTTACATCTTAATTTAAGATTGTAAAATTGTTCCAAATACACTGTCGCTATTGCTATAGGACAACTCTATGACAACTCCAATAACATCAAAACGGCTAATTTGCATAAATATGTAAAGTTCATATTTTTACGCAACTTGATATCGATTGCATAATGTGTATGTACTAAAAAATCATTTACACCTTAATTTAAGATTGTAAAATTGTTCCAAATACACTGTCGCTATTGCTATAGGACAACTCTATGACAACTCCAATAACATCAAAACGGCTAATTAGCATAAATATGTAAAGTTCATATTTTTACGCAACTTGATATCGATTGCATAATATATATGTACCAAAAAATCAATCTTACATCTTAATTTAAGATTGTAAATTGTTCCAAATACACTGTCGCTATTTCTATAGGACAACTCTATGACAACTCCAATAACACCAAAACGGGTAATTAGCATAAATATGTAAAGTTCATATTTTTACGCAACTTGATATCGATTGCTTAATGTGAATGTACCAAAAAATTCAATTCTACACCTTAATTTAAGATTGTTAAATTGTTCCAAATACATTGTCGCTATTGCTATAGGACAACTCTATGACAACTCCAATAACATCAAAACGGCTAATTTGCATAAATATGTAAAGTTCATATTTTTACGCATCTTGATATCGATTGCATAATATGTATGTACCAAAAAATCAATTTTACACCTTAATTTAAGATTGTAAAATTGTTCCAAATACACTGTCGCTATTGCTATAGGACAACTCTATGACAACTCCAATAACATCAAAACGGCTAATTTGCATAAATATGTAAAGTTCATATTTTTACGCATCTTGATATCGATTGCATAATATGTATGTACCAAAAAATCAATTTTACATCTTAATTTACGATTGTAAAATTGTTCCAAATACACTGTCGCTATTGCTATAGGACAACTCTATGACAACTCCAATAACATCAAAACGGCTAATTTGCATAAATATGTAAAGTTCATATTTTTACGCATCTTGATATCGATTGCATAATAAGCATGTACCAAAAAATCAATTTTACACCTTAATTTAAGATTGTTAAATTGTTCCAAATACACTGTCGCTATTGCTATAGAACAACTCTATGACAACTCCAATAACATCAAAACGGCTAATTTGCATAAATATGTAAAGTTCATATTTTTACGCATCTTGATATCGATTGCATAATGTGTATGTACCAAAAAATCAATTTTACACCTTAATTTAAGATTGTAAAATTGTTCCAAATACACTGTCGCTATTGCTATAGAACAACTCTATGACAACTCCAATAACATCAAAACGGCTAATTTGCATAAATATGTAAAGTTCATATTTTTACGCATCTTGATATCGATTGCATAATATGTATGTACCAAAAAATCAATTTTACATCTTAATTTAAGATTGTAAAATTGTTCCAAATACACTGTCGCTATTGCTATAGGACAACTCTATGACAACTCCAATAACATCAAAACGGCTAATTTGCATAAATATGTAAAGTTCATATTTTTACGCAACTTGATATCGATTGCATAATGTGTATGTACAAAAAATCAATTCTACACCTTAATTTAGGATTGTTAAGTTGTTCCAAATACACTGTCGCTATTGCTATAGGACAACTCTATGACAACTCCAATAACATCAAAACGGCTAATTAACAGAAATATGTAAAGTTCATATTTTTACGCAACTTGATATCGATTCCTTAATGTGCATGTATCAAAAAATCGATTCTACACCTTAACTTAAAATTTTGAAATTGCTCCAAATACACTGTCGCTATGGTTATACGACAACTCTATGACAACTCCAATAACATCAAAACGGCTATTTAGCATAAATATGTAAAGTTCATGTTTTTACGCACCTTGATATCGATTGCATAATATGTATGTACAAAAAAATCAATTTTACATATTAATTTAAGATTGTAAAATTGTTCCAAATACACTGTCGCTATTGCTATAGAAAAACTCTATGACAACTCCAATAACATCAAAACGGCTAATTTGCATAAATATGTAAAGTTCATATTTTTACGCATCTTGATATCGATTGTAATTTAGGATTGCTATGTTGTTCCAAATGCCACTGTCAATTTTACATCTTAATATAAGTTGTTGATTGTTTGGTTATTTCCATATACACTGTCGCTATTGCTATAGGACAACTCTATGACAACTCCAATAACATCCAAACGGCTAATTTGCATAAATATGTAAAGTTCATATTTTTACGCATCATGATATCGATTGCATAATATGTATGCACCAAAAAATCAATTTTACACCTTAATTTAAGATTGTAAAATTGTTCCAAATACATCGTCGCTATGGCTATAGGACAACTCTATGACCACTCTATGACAACTCCAATAACATCAAAACGGCGAATTAGCAAAAATATGTAAAGCTCATATTTTTACGCAACTTGATAACGATTGCATATTGTGTATGTACCAAAAATTCAATTCTACTCCTTAATGTAAGATTGTAAAATTGCTCCAAATACATTGCCGCTATGGCTATACGACAACTCTATGACAACTCGAATAAAATCAAAACGGCTAATTTGCATAAATATGTAAAGTTCATATTTTTACGCATCTTGATATCGATTGCATAATATGTGTGTACCAAAAAATCAATTTTACATCTTAATTTAAGATTGTAAAATTGTTCCAAATACACTGTCGCTATTGCTATAGGGCAACTCTATGACAACTCCAATAACTTCAAAACGGGTAATTTGCATAAATATGTAAAGTTCATATTTTTACGCATCTTGATATCGATTGCTTAATGTGTATGTACCAAAAAATCGATTCTACACCTTAATATAAGATTGTGAAATTGTTCCAAATACACTGTCGCTATGGCTATACGACAACTCTATGACAACTCCAATAATATCAAAACGGCTAGTTAGCATAAATATGTAAAGTTCATATTTTAACGCATCTTGATATCGATTGCATAATATGTATGTACCAAAAAATCAATTTTACACCTTAATTTAAGATTTCAAAGTTGTTCAAAATACATCGTCGCTAATGCTATAGGACAACTCTATGACAACTCCAATAACATTAAAACGGCTAGTTAGCATAAATATGTAAAGTTCATATTTTTACGCAACTTGATATCGATTGCTTAAAGTGTATGTATCGAAAAATCGATTCTACACCTTGACTTAAGATTGTGAAATTGCCAAATACACTGTCGTTATTGCTATAGAACAACTCTGTGACAACTCCAATAGCATCAAAACGGCTAATTTGCATAAATATGTAAAGTTCATATTTTTACGCATCTTGATATCGATTGCATAAAATGTATGTACCAAAAAATCAATATTTCACCTTAATTTAAGATTGTGAAATTGATCCAAATACATTGTCGCTATGGCTATACGACAACTCTATGACAACTAAAATAACATCAAAACGGCTAATTTGCGAAATTTATGAGTTCATATTTTTACGCAACTTGATATCGATTGCTTAATGTGTATGTACTAAAATCTCAATTCTGCACCTTTATATAAGATTTTGGAATTGTTCCAAATACATTGTCGCTATGGCTATACGACAACTCCATGACAACTCCAATAACATCAAAACGGCTAATTTGCATAGATATGTTAAGTTCATATTTTTACGCATCTTGATATCGTTGCATAATATGTATGTACGAAAAATCAATTTTACATCTTGATTTAAGATTGTATAATTGTTCCAAATACACTGTCGTTATTGCTATAGAACAACTCTATGACAACTCCAATAACATCAAAACGGCTAATTTGCATAAATATGTAAAGTTCATATTTTTACGCATCTTGATATCGATTCCATAACATGTATGTACCAAAAAATCAATTTACATCTTAATTTAATATTGTTAAATTGTTCCAAATACACTGTCGCTATTGCTATAGGGCAACTCTATGACAACTCCAATAACATCAAAACGGCAAATTTGCTTAAAGATGTAAAGTTCATATTTTTACGCATCTTGATATCGATTGCATAATATGTATGTATCAAAAAATCAATTTTGCATCTTAATTTAAGATTGTAAAATTGTTCCAAATACACTATCGCTATTGCTATAGAACAACTCTGTGACAACTCCAATAACATCAAAACGGCTAATTTGCATAAATATGTAAAGTTCATATTTTTTCGCATCTTGATATCGATTGCATAATATGCATGTACCAAAAAATCAATTTTACATCTTAATTTAAGATTGTAAAGTTGTTCCAAATACACTGTCGCTATTGCTATAGAACAACTCTGTGACAACTCAAATAAAATCAAAACGGCGAGTGAGCATAAATATGTAAAGTTCATATTTTTACGCATCTTGATATCGACTGCATAATATGTATGTACCAAAAAATCAATTTTACACCTTAATTTAAGATTGTAAAATTGTTCCAAATACACTGTCGCTATTGCTATAGGGCAACTCTATGACAACTTAACATAAAACGGGTACGAAACTGTAAAGTTCTATGATATCGATATCGATTGCAAATGTGTATGTATAAAAAATCAATTCTACACTTTAATATAAGTCTGTTAAAATTGTTCCAAATACACTGTCGCTATTGCTATAGGACAACTCTATGACAACTCCAATAACATCAAAACGGCAATTTTGCATAAATATGTAAAGTTCATATTTTTACGCATCTTGATATCGATTGCATAATATGTATGTACCAAAAAAATCAATTTTACATCTTAATTTAAGATTGTAAAATTGTTCCAAATACACTGTCGCTATTGCTATAGAACAACTCTATGACAACTCCAATAACATCAAAACGGTAATTTGCATAAATATGTAAAGTTCATATTTTTACGCATCTTGATATCGATTGCATAATATGTATGTACCAAAAAATCAATTTTACTACATCTTAATTTAAGATTGTGAAATTGTTCCAAATACACTGTCGCTATTGCTATAGAACAACTCTATGACAACTCCAATAACATCAAAACGGCTAATTAGCATAAATATGTAAAGTTCATATTTTTACGCATCTTGATATCGATTGCTTAATGAGTATGTACTAAAAAGTCGATTCTACATCTTAATAAAAGATTGTAAAATTGTTCCAAATACACTGTCGCTATTGCTATAGGGCAACTCTATGAAAACTCCCATAACTTCAAAAAGGGTAATTTGCATAAATATGTAAAGTTCATATTTTTACGCATCTTGATATCGATTGCATAATATGTATGTACCAAAAAATCGATTCTACATCTTAATTTAAGATTGTTAAATTGTTCCAAATACACTGTCGCTATTGCTATAGACAACTCTATGACAACTCCAATAACATCAAAACGGCTAGTTAGCATAAATATGTAAAGTTCATAGTTTTACGCATCTTGATATCGATTGCATAATATGTATGTACCAAAAATCAATTTTACATCTTAATTTAAGATTGTAAAATTGTTCCAAATACACTGTCGCTATTGATATAGAACAACTCTATGACAACTCAAATAACATCAAAACGGCTAATTTGCATAAATATGTAAAGTTCATATTTTTACGCATCTTGATATCGATTGCATAATATGTATGTACCAAAAAATCAATTTTACATCTTAATTTATGATTGTAAAATTGTTCCAAATACATTGTCGCTATTGCTATAGAACAACTCTATGACAACTCCAATAACATCAAAACGGCTAATTTGCATAAATATGTAAAGTTTATATTTTTACGCATCTTGATATCGATTGCATAATATGTGTGTACCAAAAAATCAATTTTACATCTTAATTTAAGATTGTAAAATTGTTCCAAATACACTATCGCTATTGCTATAGGGCAACTCTGTGACAACTCCCATAACTTCAAAAAGGGTAATTAGCATAAATATGTAAAGTTCATATTTTTACGCATCTTGATATCGATTGCATAATATGT
This sequence comes from Bactrocera neohumeralis, assembly GCF_024586455.1. Classification (NCBI taxonomy): domain Eukaryota; kingdom Metazoa; phylum Arthropoda; class Insecta; order Diptera; family Tephritidae; genus Bactrocera; species Bactrocera neohumeralis. The sequence continues at coordinate 12,131 of NW_026090016.1, read as the reverse complement.
ATGTACCAAAAAATCAATTTTACACCTTAATTTAAGATTGTTAAATTGTTCCAAATACACTGTCGCTATTGCTATAGAACAACTCTATGACAACTCCAATAACATCAAAACGGCTAATTAGCATAAATATGTAAAGTTCATATTTTTACGCATCTGATATCGATTGCATAATATGTATGTATCAAAAATCAATTCTACACCTTAATTTAAGATTGTTAAATTGTTCCAAATACACTGTCGCTATTGCTATAGGACAACTCTATGACAACTCCAATAACATCAAAACGGGTAATTAGCAAAAATATGTAAAGTTCATATTTTTACGCATCTTGATATCGATTGCTTAATGTGTATGTATCAAAAAATCGATTCTACACCTTAATATAAGACTTTAAAATTGTTCCAAATACACTGTCGCTATTGCTATAGAACAACTCTATGACAACTCCAATAACATCAAAACGGCTAATTTGCATAAATATGTAAAGTTCATATTTTTGCGCATCTTGATATCGATTGCATAATATGTATGTACCAAAAAATCAATTTTACATCTTAATTTAAGATTGTAAAATTGTTCCAAATACACTGTCGCTATTGCTATAGGGCAACTCTATGACAACTCCAATAACATCAAAACGGCAAATTTGCATAAATATGTAAAGTTCATATTTTTACGCATCTTGATATCGATTGCATAATATGTATGTATCAAAAATCGATTGTACATCTTAATTTAAGATTGCAAAGTTATTCCAAATACACTGTCGCTATTGCTATAGAACAACTCTATGACAACTCCAATAACATCAAAACGGCTAATTTGCATAAATATGTAAAGTTCATATTTTTACGCATCTTGATATCGATTGCATAAATTGTATGTACCAAAAATCAATTCTACACCTTAATATAAGATTGTGAAATTGTTCCAAATACACTGTCGCTATTGCTATAGAACAACTCTATGACAACTCCAATAACATCAAAACGGCTAATTTGCATAAATATGTAAAAGTTCATATTTTTACGCAACTTGATATCGATTGCATAATATGTATGTACCAAAAAATCAATTTTACACCTTAATTTAAGATTGTTAAATTGTTCCAAATACATTGCCGCTATTGTTATAGGACAACTCTATGACAACTCCAATAACATCAAAACGGCTAATTAGCATAAATATGTAAAGTTCATATTTTTACGCATCTTGATATCGATTGCATAATATGTATGTACCAAAAAATCAATTTAACATCTTAATTTAAGATTGTAAAATTGTTCTAAATACACTGTCGCTATTGCTACAGAACAACTCTATGACAAATCCAATAAACTCAAACGGCTAGTTAGCATAAATATGTAAAGTTCATTTTTTTACGCATCTTGATATCGATTGCATAATATGTATGTACCAAAAAATCAATTTAACATCTTAATTGAAGATTGTAAAGTTGTTCCAAATACACTGTCGCTATTGCCATAGAACAACTCTATGACAAATCCAATAACATCAAAACGGCTAATTTGCATAAATATGTAAAGTTCATATTTTTACGCATCTTTATATCGATTGCATAATATGTATGTACCAAAAAATCGATTTTACATCTTAATATAAGATTGTAAATTTGTTCCAAAATACACTGTCGCTATTGCTATAGAACAACTCTATGACAACTCCAATAACATCAAAACGGCAAATTTGCTTAAATATGTAAAGTTCATATTTTTACGCAACTTGATATCGATTGCATAATATGTATGTATCAAAAAATCAATTTTACATCATAGATTGTACAATTGTTCCAAACACACTGTCGCTATTGCTATAGGGCAACTCTATGACAACTCCAATAACATCAAAACGGCGAGTTAGCATAAATATGTAAAGTTCATATTTTTACGCATCTTGATATCGATTGCTTAATGTGTATGTACTAAAAAATCAATTCTACATCTTAATTTAAGATTGTGAAATTGTTCCAAATACACTGTCGCTATTGCTATACGACAACTCTATGACAACTCCAATAACATCAAAACGGCTAATTTGCATAAATATGTAAAGTTCATATTTTTACGCATCTTGATATCGATTGCATAATGTGTATGTACCAAAAAATCGATTCTACATCTTAATATAAAATTGTTAAATTTTCCAAATACACTGTCGCTATGGCTATACGACAACTCTATGACAACTCCAATAACATCAAAACGGCTAATTTGCATAAATATGTAAAGTTCATTTTTTACGCATCTTGATATCGATTGCATAATTTGTATGTACCAAAAAATCAATTTTACATCTTAATTTAAGATTGTTAAATTGTTCCAAATACATTGTCGCTATTGCTATAGGACAACTCTATGACAACTCCAATAACATCAAAACGGCTAATTGGCAGAAATATGTAAAGTTCATATTTTTTACGAAACTTGATATCGATTGCTTAATGTGTATGTACCAAAAAATCAATTTTACACCTTAATTTAAGATTGGAACTTGTTCCAAATACACTGTCGCTATTGCTATAGGACAACTCTATGACAACTCCAATAACATCAAAACGATTAATTAGCAAAAATATGTGAAAGTTCATATTTTTACGCATCTTGATATCGATTGCATAATGTGTATGTATCAAAAATTTGCCTTTCTTCGGACACCTTATTATAAGATTGTGAATTGATTCAAATACACTTTCGCTATGGTTAAATATGATTTGACAGCTATAGACAACTCCTTTCTAGCATCAAAAATCTAGTTAGCATAAAAATATGTAAAGTTCATATTTTTACGCAACTTGATATCGATTGCATAATGTGTATTTACCAAAAAATCAATTCTACACCTTAATTTAGGATTAGTAAATTGTTCAAATACACTGTCGCTATTGCTATAGGACAACTCTATGACAACTCCAATAACATCAAAACGGCTAATTTGCATAAATATGTAAAGTTCATATTTTTACGCATCTTGATATCGATTGCATGAATATGTATGTACCAAAAAATCGATTTTACACCTTAATTTAAGATTGTTAAATTGTTCCAAATACATTGTCGCTATTGCTATAGGGCAACTCTATGACAACTCCGTAACATCAAAACGGCTAATTTGCATAAATATGTAAAGTTCATATTTTTACGCATCTTGATATCGATTGCATAATATGTATGTACCAAAAAAAAAATCAATTTTACACCTTAATTTAAGATTGTAAAATTGTTCCAAATACACTGTCGCTATTGCTATAGAACAACTCTATGACAACTCCAATAACATCAAAACGGCTAATTTGCATAAATATGTAAAGTTCATATTTTTACGCATCTTGATATCGATTGCATAATATGTATGCACCAAAAAATCAATTCTACATCTTAATTTAAGATTGTAAAATTGTTCCAAATACACTGTCGCTATTGCTATAGAACAACTCTATGACAACTCCAATAACATCAAAACGGCTAATTTGCATAAATATGTAAAGTTCATATTTTTACGCAACTTGATATCGATTGCATAATATGTATGTATCAAAAAATCAATTCTACACCTTAATTTAAGATTGTTAAATTGTTCCAAATACACTGTCGCTATTGCTATAGGACAACTCTATGACAACTCCAATAACATCAAAACGGCTAATTTGCATAAATATGTAAAGTTCATATTTTTACGCATCTTGATATCGATTGCATAATATGTATGTACCAAAAATCAATTTTACATCTTAATTTAAGATTGTAAATTGTTCCAAATACACTGTCGCTATTGCTATAGGACAACTCTATGACAACTCCAATAACATCAAAACGGCTAATTTGCATAAATATGTAAAGTTCATATTTTTACGCATCTTGATATCGATTGCATAATATGTATGTACCAAAAAATCAATTCTACACCTTAATTTAAGATTGTAAAATTGTTCCAAATACACTGTCGCTATTGCTATATAACAACTCTATGACAACTCCGATAACATCAAAACGGCTAATTTGCATAAATATGTAAAGTTCATATTTTTACGCATCTTGATATCGATTGCATAATATGTATGTACCAAAAAATCAATTTTACATCTTAATTTAAGATTGTAAATTGTTTCAAAAATACACTGTCGCTATTGCTATAGAACAACTCCGTGACAACTCCAATAACATCAAAACGGGTAATTAGCATAAATATGTAAAGTTCATATTTTTACGCAACTTGATATCGATTGCTTAATGTGTATGTACCAAAAAATCAATTCTACACCTTAATTTAAGATTGTTAAATTGTTCCAAATACACTGTCGCTATTGCTATTAGACAACTCTATGACAACTCCAATGACATCAAAACGGCTAATTTGCATAAATATGTAAAGTTCATATTTTTACGCATCTTGATATCGATTGCATAATATGTATGTACAAAAAAATCAATTTTACACCTTAATTTAAGATTGTTAAATTGTTCCAAATACACTGTCGCTATTGCTATAGGACAACTCTATGACAACTCCAATAACATCAAAACGGCTAATTTGCATAAATATGTAAAGTTCATATTTTTACGCATCTTGATATCGATTGCATAATATGTATGTATGTACAAAAATCAATTTTACATCTTAATTTAAGATTGTAAAAATTGTTCCAAATACACTGTCGCTATTGCTATAGGACAACTCTATGACAACTCCAATAACATCAAAACGGCTAATTTGCATAAATATGTAAAGTTCATATTTTTACGCATCTTGATATCGATTGCATAATATGTATGTATCAAAAAATCAATTCATCTTAATTTAAGATTGTAAAATTGTTCCAAATACACTGTCGCTATTGCTATAGAACAACTCTATGACAACTCCAATAACATCAAAACGGCTAATTTGCATAAATATGTAAAGTTCATATTTTTACGCATCTTGATATCGATTGCATAATATGTATGTACCAAAAAATCAATTTTACATCTTAATTTAAGATTGTAAAATTGTTCCAAATACACTGTCGCTATTGCTATAGAACAACTCTATGACAACTCCAATAACATCAAAACGGCTAATTTGCATAAATATGTAAAGTTCATATTTTTACGCATCTTGATATCGATTGCATAATATGTATGTACCAAAAAATCAATTTTACATCTTAATTTAAGATTGTAAAATTGTTCCAAATACACTGTCGCTATTGCTATAGAACAACTCTATGACAACTCCAATAACATCAAAACGGCTAATTTGCATAAATATGTAAAGTTCATATTTTTACGCATCTTGATATCGATTGCATAATGTGTATGTATGTACTAAAAATCAATTATGCACCTTAATTTAAGATTGTTAAATTGTTCCAAATACATTGTCGCTATTGCTATAGGACAACTCTATGACAACTCCAATAACATCAAAACGGCTAATTTGCATAAATATGTAAAGTTCATATTTTTACGCATCTTGATATCGATTGCTTAATGTGTATGTACTAAAAAATCGATTCTACACCTTAATTTAAGATTGCAAAGTTGTTCCAAATACGCTGTCGCTATTGCTATAGGACAACTCTATGACAACTCCAATAACATCAAAACGGCGAATTAGCATAAATATGTAAAGTTCATATTTTTGCGCAACTTGATATCGATTGCTTAATGTGTATGTATCAAAAAATCGATTCTACAACTTAATTTAAGCCTCTGAAGTTGTTCCATATGCACTGTCGCTATTGCTATACGACAACTCTATGACAACTCCAATAACATCAAAACGGCTAATTAACAGAAATATGTAAAGTTCATATTTTTACGCATCTTGATATCGATTGCTTAATGTGTATGTATGTACTAAAAAATCAATTATACACCTTAATTTAAGATTGTTAAATTGTTCCAAATACATTGTCGCTATTGCTATAGGACAACTCTATGACAACTCCAATAACATCAAAACGGCTAATTTGCATAAATATGTAAAGTTCATATTTTTACGCAACTTGATATCGATTGCATAATGTGTATGTATCAAAAAATCAATTCTACACCTTAATTTAAGATTGTTAAATTGTTCCAAATACATTGTCGCTATTGCTATAGGACAACTCTATGACAACTCCAATAACATCAAAACGGCTAATTTGCATAAATATGTAAAGTTCATATTTTTACGCATCTTGATATCGATTGCATAATATGTATGTACCAAAAAATCAATTTTACACCTTAATTTAAGATTTCAAAGTTGTTCCAAATACACTGTCGCTATTGCTATAGAACAACTCTGTGACAACTCCAATAGCATCAAAACGGCTAATTTGCATAAATATGTAAATTTCATATTTTTACGCATCTTGATATCGATTGCATAATATGTATGTACCAAAAAATCAATTTTACATCTTAATTTAAGATTGTAAAATTGTTCCAAATACACTGTCGCTATTGCTATAGAACAACTCTATGACAACTCCAATAACATCAAAACGGCTAATTTGCATAAATATGTAAAGTTCATATTTTTACGCATCTTGATATCGATTGCATAATATGTATGTATCAAAAAATCAATTTTACACCTTAATTTAAGATTGTAAAATTGTTCCAAATACACTGTCGCTATTACAATAGAACAACTCTGTGACAACTCCAATAGCATCAAAACGGCTAATTTGCATAAATATGTAAAGTTCATATTTTTACGCATCTTGATATCGATTGCATAATATGTATGTATCAAAAAATCAATTTTACATCTTAATTTAAGATTGTAAAAATGTTCCAAATACACTGTCGCTATTGCTATAGAACAACTCTGTGACAACTCCAATAGCATCAAAACGGCTAATTTGCATAAATATGTAAAGTTCATATTTTTACGTATCTTGATATCGATTGCATAATATGTATGTACCAAAAAATCAATTTTACATCTTAATTTAAGATTGTAAAATTGTTACAAATACACTGTCGCTATAGCTAAAGAACAACTCTATGACAACTCCAATATAATCAAAACGGCTAATTTGCATAAATATGTAAAGTTCATATTTTTACGCATCTTGATATCGATTGCATAATATGTATGTACCAAAAAAATCAATTTTACATCTTAATTTAAGATTGTTAAATTGTTCCAAATACACTGTCGCTATTGCTATAGAGGACAACTCTATGACAACTCCAATAACATCAAAACGGCTAATTTGCATAAATATGTAAAGTTCATATTTTTACGCATCTTGATATCGATTGCATAATATGTATGTACCAAAAAATCAATTTTACATCTTAATTTAAGATTGTAAAATTGTTCCAAATACACTGTCGCTATTGCTATAGGGCAACTCTATGACAACTCCAATAACATCAAAACGGCTAATTAGCATAAATATGTAAAGTTCATATTTTTACGCAACTTGATATCGATTGCATAATGTGTATGTATCAAAAAATCAATTTTACATCTTAATTTAAGATTGTTAAATTGTTCCAAATACACTGTCGCTATTGCTATAGGGCAACTCTATGACAACTCCAATAACATCAAAACGATTAATTAGCAAAAATATGTGAAGTTCATATTTTTACGCTACCTGATATCGATTGCATATTGTGTATGTATCAAAAAATCGATTCTACACCTTAAATTAAGATTGTGAAATTGCTCTAAAGAAATAACATCAAAACGGCTAATTAACAGAAATATGAAAAGTTCATATTTTTACGCATCTTGATATCGATTGCATAATATGTATGTATCAAAAAATCAATTTTACATCTTAATTTAAGATTGTAAAATTGTTTCAAATACATTGTCGCTATTGCTATAGGACAACTCTATGACAACTCCAATAACATCAAAACGGCTAATTTGCATAAATATGTAAAGTTCATATTTTTACGCATCTTGATATCGATTGCATAATATGTATGTACCAAAAAATCAATTTTACACCTTAATTTAAGATTGTTAAATTGTTCCGAAATACATCGTCGCTAATTGCTATAGGACAACTCTATGACAACTCCAATAACATCAAAACGGCTAATTTGCATAAATATGTAAAGTTCATATTTTTACGCATCTTGATATCGATTGCATAATGTGTATGTACAAAAATCAATTTTACACCTTAATTTAAGATTGTTAAATTGTTCCAAATACACTGTCGCTATTGCTATAGGACAACTCTATGACAACTCCAATAACATCAAAACGGCTAATTTGCATAAATATGTAAAGTTCATATTTTTACGCATCTTGATATCGATTGCATAATGTGTGTCATTCTACAAAAAGATTGAAATCCAATTTTACTATTGCTATAGGACAACTCTATGACAACTCCAATAACATCAAAACGGCTAATTTGCATAAATATGTAAAGTTCTTATTTTTACGCATCTTGATATCGATTGCAAATTGTATTCCAAAAAATCAATTTTACACCTTAATCGATTGTATTGTTCTAATACACTGTCGCTATTGCTATAGACAACTCCAATAACATCAAAACGGCTAATTTGCATAAATATGTAAAGTTCATATTTTTACGCATCTTGATATCGATTGCATAATATGTATGTACCAAAAAATCAATTTTACACCTTAATTTAAGATTGTAAAGTTGTTCCAAATACACTGTCGCTATTGCTATAGAACAACTCTATGACAACTCCAATAACATCAAAACGGCTAATTTGCATAAATATGTAAAGTTCATATTTTTACGCATCTTGATATCGACTGCATAATATGTATGTACCAAAAAATCAATTTTACACCTTAATTTAAGATTGTTAAATTGTTCCAAATACATTGTCGCTATTGCTATAGACAACTCTATGACAACTCAATAACATCAAAACGGCTAATTTGCATAAATATGTAAAGTTCATATTTTTACGCATCTTGATATCGATTGCATAATATGTATGTACCAAAAAATCAATTTTACACCTTAATTTAAGATTGTAAAATTGTTCCAAATACACTGTCGCTATTGCTATAGAACAACTCTGTGACAACTCCAATAACATCAAAACGGCTAATTTGCATAAATATGTAAAGTTCATATTTTTACGCATCTTGATATCGATTGCATAATATGTATGTACCAAAAAATCAATTTTACACCTTAATTTAAGATTGTTAAATTGTTCCAAATACACTGTCGCTATTGCTATAGAACAACTCTATGACAACTCCAATAACATCAAAACGGCTAATTTGCATAAATATGTAAAGTTCATATTTTTACGCATCTTGATATCGATTGCATAATATGTATGTACCAAAAATCAATTTTACATCTTAATTTAAGATTGTAAAATTGTTCCAAATACACTGTCGCTATTGCTATAGAACAACTCTATGACAACTCCAATAACATCAAAACGGCTAATTTGCATAAATATGTAAAGTTCATATTTTTACGCATCTTGATATCGATTGCATAATATGTATGTACCAAAAAATCAATTTTACACCTTAATTTAAGATTGTCAAATTGTTCCAAATACACTGTCGCTATTGCTATAGAACAACTCTATGACAACTCCAATAACATCAAAACGGCTAATTTGCATAAATATGTAAAGTTCATATTTTTACGCATCTTGATATCGATTGCATAATATGTATGTACCAAAAAATCAATTTTACATCTTAATTTAAGATTGTTAAATTGTTCCAAATACACTGTCGCTATTGCTATAGAACAACTCTATGACAACTCCAATAACATCAAAACGGCTAATTTGCATAAATATGTAAAGTTCATATTTTTACGCATCTTGATATCGATTGCATAATATGTATGTACAAAAAATCAATTTTACATCTTAATTTAAGATTGTAAAATTGTTCCAAATACACTGTCGCTATTGCTATAGAACAACTCTATGACAACTCCAATAACATCAAAACGGCTAATTTGCATAAATATGTAAAGTTCATATTTTTACGCATCTTGATATCGATTGCATAATATGTATGTACCAAAAAATCAATTTTACACCTTAATTTAAGATTGTTAAATTGTTCCAAATACACTGCCGCTATTGCTATAGAACAACTCTATGACAACTCCAATAACATCAAAACGGCTAATTTGCATAAATATGTAAAGTTCATATTTTTACGCATCTTGATATCGATTGCATAATATGTATGTACAAAAAATCAATTTTACACCTTAATTTAAGATTGTTAAATTGTTCCAAATACACTGTCGCTATTGCTATTAGACAACTCTATGACAACTCCAATAACATCAAAACGGCTAATTTGCATAAATATGTAAAGTTCATATTTTTACGCATCTTGATATCGATTGCATAATATGTATGTACCAAAAAATCAATTTTACATCTTAATTTAAGATTGTAAAATTGTTCCAAATACACTGTCGCTATTGCTATAGGGCAACTCTATGACAACTCCCATAACTTCAAAAAGGGTAATTAGCATAAATATGTAAAGTTCATATTTTTACGCATCTTGATATCGATTGCATAATATGTATGTACAAAAAATCAATTCTACACCTTAATTTAAGATTGTGAAATTGCTCCAAATACACTGTCGCTATTGCTATAGAACAACTCTATGACAACTCCAATAGCATCAAAACGGCTAATTTGCATAAATATGTAAAGTTCATATTTTTACGCATCTTGATATCGATTGCATAATATGTATGTACCAAAAAATCAATTTTACATCTTAATTTAAGATTGTAAAATTGTTCCAAATACACTGTCGCTATTGCTATAGAACAACTCTATGACAACTCCAATAACATCAAAACGGCTAATTTGCATAAATATGTAAAGTTCATATTTTTACGCATCTTGATATCGATTGCATAATATGTATGTACCAAAAAATCAATTTTACACCCTAATTTAAGATTGTAAAATTGTTCCAAATACACTGTCGCTATTGCTATAGGGCAACACTATGACAACTCCAATAACATCAAAACGGCTAATTAGCAAAAATATGTGAAGTTCATATTTTTACGCTACCTGATATCGATTGCATATTGTGTATGTATCAAAAAATCGATTCTACACCTTAATATAAGATTGTGAAATTGTTCCAAATACACTGTCGCTATTGCTATACGACAACTCTATGGCAACTCCAATAACATCAAAACGGCTAATTTGCATAAATATGTAAAGTTCATATTTTTACGCATCTTGATATCGATTGCATAATATGTATGTATAAAAAATCAATTTACACCTTAATTTAAGATTGTAAATTGTTCCAAATACACTGTCGCTATTGCTATAGACAACTCTATGACAACTCCAATAACATCAAAACGGCTAATTTGCATAAATATGTAAAGTTCATATTTTTACGCATCTTGATATCGATTGCATAATATGTATGTACCAAAAAATCAATTTTACACCTTAATTTAAGATTGCAAAGTTGTTCCAAATACACTGTCGCTATTGCTATAGAACAACTCTGTGACAACTCCAATAGCATCAAAACGGCTAATTTGCATAAATATGTAAAGTTCATATTTTTACGCATCTTGATATCGATTGCATAATATGTATGTACTAAAAAATCAATTTTACATCTTAATTTAAGATTGTAAAATTGTTCCAAATACACTGTCGCTATTGCTACAGAACAACTCTCTATGACAACTCCAATAACATCAAAACGGCGAATTAGCATAAATATGTAAAGTTCATATTTTTACGCAACTTGATATCGATTGCTTAATGTGTATGTATCAAAAAATCAATTCTACACCTTAATATAAGATTGTAAAATTGTTCCAAATACACTGTCGCCATTGCTATAGAACAACTCTATGACAACTCCAATAACATCAAAACGGCTAATTTGCATAAATACGTAAAGTTCATATTTTTACGCATCTTGATATCGATTGCATAATATGTATGTACCAAAAATCAATTTTACACCTTAATTTAATATTGCAAAGTTGTTCCAAATACACTGTCGCTATTGCTATAGGGCAACTCTATGACAACTACCATAACTTCAAAAACGGTAATTAGCAAAATATGTAAAGTTCATATTTTTACGCATCTTGATATCGATTGCATATTGTGTATGTATC
>NW_026090015.1:0-23308 GCF_024586455.1 Bactrocera neohumeralis | reverse complement strand
ATCAATAGGTGATTGGCTAGTAAATAATTCTTGTTGAATTTCTGTCCACTTTGGATTGCATGTGAATGTGATAAACAAATCTGGTGTGCCATAATGTCGTACATAGGACATAGCATCTTGAGCATATTCATGCATATGTCGCGGGCTTCCGACGTATGTTGCTGGGAGAATAGTTGTTCTGCCAACATTCTGTGCATTTCCATCAGCATTAATGGCATCCCGAAGATGAATATATTCCTCGGAACGGAGTTTTGCCTGGTTCAACCTGACAAATGTCAATCGTTCAGTTTCAATTTTCACATACATATCCACAGCATATTGGTGAAATAAACGCCGACACTTTAAGATGTGATTGTCCTCATTTTCACGAACCATCAGTCTGTATGAATAATAATTCATTGAACTAACTTTTTTGTTCGTTTCAGCACCTATAAACAATTTTTTTTTGTTATTAATTTGATAATATAAATTTTAAGTTAGTAAACATATATTTTAATGTGGTAAACATATATTGTCAATTAATTTACCTGTAACTGGATTTATCATCTTATTTGAAAAATGATAGCCGTCTTCACCTTGCCAAAATAGGATAGGATATTGTAAGGCATCATATGATCGATGTGTTTCAGACACACGCTGAAGTTGATCGTTCCGTCGAAGTAAAACAATGTCTCGGTTTTCTAAATTTTCTCCCACGACGACAATAGCCACTTCATCAATTGTTGGCGCATTAAAACGTCCAGCATGTTGTCCTGCAGGCGCCTTATCGGCTCTGATGACAATTTTATGATTATCTGATGGCATGCGGTCTAATGCAGTTGTGAATAATGCAACTAATTCATTGTGTTGATGGAAAAATGTTTGAAGTTGTTCCACAATCTTTTCACTGAGTTGTTGTGTGCGCAACGCTGATCGACTTCTCTTGCTGAATCGCCCATAAAATATATTTGCAAAAATGTATAGTCTTCATCAGGCATTGGCAATAAGGAACCTGTTCGATGATATATTTGACCCTGAATCTGCAAGAATATAAATATGTATGTATTTAGGTAATTGTATAGCAAATTGTTTGTACCACCATGTGGCTCGCAAAATACTCCCAAAATACTTTATAGATCATTTCAAATTAAAACTAAATCTCAACATTGAACAGTAGCCTTCCATGGCAGTTTTAGGTAGCAGGCTTTACCAAGTATTGGAGCACTTTGTAAACACATCTACACAACACTGGCTCAACATATTTTGCATCAGCTATATGGTTGAAAAACTAAATAAAGTTGTTTGCCATTATACTTATATACCTTGAAAGTAGGCATAAAATTGTCTCCAATAACTTTTGTTGCGCCAAATGATGTCATTTGAAAGCAATTATTTTATTGCTGGATATGAGTCAAAAAATGATTAGAATCTGGCCCATTTCCGGAAACCAATGAATGTAGTGGCTCTGGTGGTGGTACCAATGGCGTCAATTTGACTTGGCCGCTGGCGCAACACAATCGAGGGGATTCATTTTTGAATTTCAATGCATTGCAATGTGGACATACAATATTCATTGGTCCAATAGCAACAATTTGCTCTGAACTGTAATCAATTGCCACATTATAGCAAAATGCAGCTCTGTGGGGATTAAACACAACATTTCTTTGTTGATTTTGATTTCTTTGTAGTTCATTTCTTTGATTTGTTCTTATATTTCTTTGACTTGCCGTATTTCGAATTCTGCGGCCTAAGTTTGTACGTCTGGTTAAAAACGAAAATCCAACTGAAAATAAAATGATCTCATATTTTTTCTGTTTAACCATGTATACCAAATTGTAATATTGTGTAGTCAGCAAAAGTTACCAAAAATCGATATAAGGTGAATTTAACTTACCGTGATTAATAAACACTTATTAGCAAACAAAAAACTTCTTAGTCTTTAAAACAAAACGAACTTTATCAAAAACTTAATAAAATTTACATGAAAACCGATTACCACAATTTTTGTTTTTTTTAATTGAATGACGTTGACATTTAAATTGAATTACGTTTTGGCATAAACATATTTCGTTGAAGTGAACACTGGAACCGAAATTTGCCTATTTCCAATTCTTAACGAATATGATGTAAAATGTCTTCGGCAATGTACTTTTGTTCGTGTTCCATAATTGACGCGGATTTGAAGGCTGATATGTCGAAATAACCATCGCGAAAAGTGTGCGCAATGACTCAAATCAAACTGAACGACGTACATTTATTAATAGCAACCGAAGGTATTAGCAATCGTAGTTTTTCGGGTGCATTATGTAAATTCGTCCTAAGGAATTAGTTGAGAACACACCTGGATGTCAATCTAATGGTTGGCCTTGCTTTATGCGTACCTATTTCTTCGGCGATGCATTCCATGCATAATATCAAGGCATTTCCAAATAGAGCAATGTTCTCACAAACGAATCACTGACGCAAGTTGAGAAAAAACTCGTCAATGTCAATGTCAATGTTGTTGGAAGTGTTTCCGCTGGCTGTACTGTATTCACTCTTTAGCCATTCTGCAAATGAACTGCGAAACGCACAACAGTCGGAAAAGTCGATTTCACCAAACTACAATATCAAACATTGGCATGAGTTTTGAATGTTAATTAGACAATAGTGGCGAATATGGTACGATTAATATGTTGTCGACTTCGATATTCACTACTCTAAGTTGAATGGTAAATGTCCTGCCATTGTCGTCTGATGAGCTACGACGATAGAGTAGATATCCATCATTTCTTGTTTGAGATTCCGAAAGAAAAGCACTTGGATAGTGTTTCGTGCATTTATTGCAAGTGGGATTGTGGTGTCCGCAAGGTCCATGCACCATATTGGTTTTCATCACTTCGTAGAATAATGGATCTTTCTCTGCATGAGGAATTTCCGCAGAAATGATTTCATCAATTTGATCTGGTGTAACCACCATCCACCATTCAAAGAAGAATGTGTGCGTGCGGCAAACCTCTTTTTTGCAACTCAACAGAGTACATCCAGCATCTGACTGCACCATACTTGTATATATGTACATACGTTGCTTCAAGATAAAGTCCATCAAACATCGCAGCTGTTGTTGGAAAAGTCTTGCTGTCTTATCGTGATGATCGCTTGCTGATTGACAGCGATCCATAATTCCACACATATGTCATCGCATGCTGGGAGTCTCATGTAGTTCATGTGTCTTGGGCTGCCATACATACGTTGATGGCAAAAAGAACGCCGACCGATATTAGCGCTATGTCTTCGTTGCTTCGTAACAAATTTCTATCTGTAATTGATCACTTCGGTTGAAACACAAATAAAGTTTTCACTGAATAATTTTCAATAATTTTTCTATTAAATAGCCGGAATAAAAAAGCAAGCGACCGAAATTGAACGATTCAAATAATTTACAAATCAAAATATTGAAAAACAAAACAAAAAATAATTGTATGAAAAGTCACTTTTTGGAAATTTCCAATTTTTCGACTTTTCCTTATGAAAAGTATGTATATGGTTTTTTTATATCTAACCCTTTCCAGATCCACAGCGCACAACTTCTGATTTCATGAGGATTGGTTCCGCCGTTCTCGAGCGTTAGCGTTACTAACACACAAACAATCATTTTTACTTACATATGTATGTATGCAAAATCGGCCCAATGCCACGCCCACAAAATGGCGAAAACCGAAAACCTATAAAGTGTCATAACTAAGCCACAAATAAAGATATTAAGGTGAAATTTGGCACAAAGGATCGCAATAGAGAGGGGCATATTTGGACGTAATTTTAATGGAAAAGTGGGCGTGCCCCGCCCCCTACTAAGTTTTATGACCATATCTCAGAAACTACTATAGCTAAGTCAACCAAACTCCATAGAGTCGTTTCCTTCAGGCATTTCCATATACAGTACAAAAATGGAAGAAATCGGATAATAACCACGCCCACCTCCCATACAAAGGTTATGTTGAAAATCACTAAAAGTGCGTTAACCGACTAACAAAAAACGTCAGAAACACTAAATTTTACGGAAGAACTTGCAGAAGGAAGCTGCACCCAAGCTTTTTTTAAAAATTGAAAATGGGCGTGGCGTCGCCCACTTATGGACCTAAAATAATATCTCATGAGCTACTAGACCGATTTCAATGAAATTCGGTGCATAATATTTTCTTAACACCATGATGACATGTACGAAATATGGGTGAAATCGGTTTGCAACCACGCCTTCTTCCAATATAACGCTCTTTTGAATTCCATCTGATGCCTTCTCTGTGTAATAAATATGTACATTAGGAACCAATGATGATAGCGGAATAAAACTTTACACAAATACGGTATTTGAAAAATATGTAAATGACGTATTATGAAATCTCGATTATCACTTTATCATGCGAGAGTATAAAATGTTCGTTGACACGCGAACTTAGCCCTTCCTTACTTGTTATGATACTATTTATGCGCGTACCTATGTATATGTGTTTGTTCAAAATGAATGACAAATATTGCTTTATGATTTCCGATTCCAGCAGCTATCAGCGGAAGGAGCATCAAATTCAAGGACGAAGCCCATATCAACAAGCAGTACGAGTCATGGGAAGCAACAACAAATGGATAGGACCAAATCGGCGCTAGTTGCAGCAAATACGAGGCAGCCTCTTTGCCAACAATGCAAATCGAGGGATCACCATCTAACTGCCTGCCCTACTTTCAAGGCTCTTCCGGTGCAACAGAGGTTCGAGTTTGTCAAATCGGTACCCTTATGCATAAATTGCTTGCGTAAGGGACATACCGTTTCCAAATGCAGAACGGATCGATGTCGTGTGTGCAATCGATCGCATCACACACTGTTGCACCAATATCCAGTCTCGTTCCCCGCTGCACCTCATCCGCAACCATCAACCACACATGCCATGCATACAGCCAGTATGCCGGATCGGGTCATGTTGGCAACAGCAGTAATTCTAGTGAGGACCAGCTGCGGAGATTACCTGCCTGCGAGAGCCTTGCTGGACTCAGGCTCCCAGGTCAACTTTATGACGGAGGACTTGGCACAGAAGTTGCGGATTCGACGTCAGCACAAAACATTAAGCGTGATAGGAATTGGCAATTCCAATACAAAAGTGGGGTCAAAACTAACCGCATTTGTCAAGTCGCGGTTAAATAATTTTGAATTTTCGGCGGAATTCTGGGTAATGCGATGCATTTCGGCAAATCATCCAGACCATAACATCAATGTTAGTGGCTGGAAAATTCCGCACAATATTGAATTGGCGGACCCAGAATTCCACAAATCTAAAAAGTGGATATCCTATTGGGTGCTGAAACATTTTTCGAGCTTTTAGCTGTTGGCCAAATTAAAAATGGTCCTAACCAACCAACACTTCAAAAAACCCTTTTAGGATGGATAGTATCTGGCAAATACGCCAGTAATATAAGTTCTCCTCCCAGATTACATAGCACATTATGCCAAGCTGAAGAAGACTTAACGTCAATAGATTCAGTAGTTCAAAGGTTTTGGGCTCTAGAAGAATTACCTTCAGAATCGAATGGCATTAAATTCACACAAGAGCAACAAGAGTGTGAAAAATTTTTCGTAAATACAACTCAAGTATTGCCTTCAGGACGGCTTCAAGTAAGAATGCCTTTTAAAGCTGACCGTAAGTTACTCGGTCACTCCTATGAAACCGCAGTTCGGCGGTTTCAGGCCCTGGAGAGAAGGACATTAAAAGATCCAGAACTTCGTAAAATGTATCTGGACTTTATGAATGAATATAGAGCATTGGGTCACATGAGCCCAACGAACAATAAGATCCCGAGTGAGCCACACTACTTCATTCCGCATCAATGCGTTTTAAGGCCCGAGAGCACAACAACCAAATTACGTGTTGTATTTGATGCCTCGAGTCGATCTTCAACTCAAATAGCGTTGAATGAACTTTTGATGGTAGGTCCAACCATCCAAGAAGAGTTATACTCAACTCTTCTTCGTTTTCGCTTACATAAGTATGCACTAACAGCGGACATTACTAAAATGTATCGTCAAATAATTATGCATGAAGAAGACAGAAATTGTCAACTCATTGTGTGGAGAGAGCATCCTTCTGAGCAAATTCAAATTTTTCGTCTTAACACCGTAACATACGGCACTGCGCCTGCTCCATTTCTCGCAACACGGTGTTTGCAAATGCTCAGTGATGCCAATACAATGAAATATCCACTCGGTTCATTGGCCATCAAAAGAGACTTTTATGTTGATGATTTATTAACAGGGTCCGAAAATTTTGAGTCTCTAGATCTTTTGAGAAGTGAGGTAAATAAAATATTAAACTCGGCAGGATTCACCTTAACGAAGTGGTTTTCGAACCACCCTAAATTTTTCGACAGTGATTGCACTGAAAAGTCATTAAGCTTCAATGACAAAAGTTCCACTAAAACGTTAGGAATCCATTGGTTGCCGAAAGAGGATTTGTTTCGCTTTGTTTTAGATGACAATTTTAATGATCTGCGAGCTACTAAAAGAAATATATTGTCAGTTTCTGCTCGCCTTTTTGATCCTCTTGGATTACTAGCCCCACTAGTTACCAAAGCGAAAATCTTATTGCAAGAGCTTTGGATCCAAAAACTAGATTGGGATGAGTCGATTCCATTGCGCCTTGACACTAGCTGGCAGAACTTTAAAGCCAACCTAATGCAGCTCTCATCGATAAGCATTCCTCGTTACGTAAACGTTGAGTCGAGTGCCATCTGCCAAATACATGGCTTCTCCGACGCCTCAATAAGGGCGTACGGATGCTGCATATACATACGAAGCCAATCTGCTAGTGGTATTAAATGCATGCTGCTTACTGCAAAGTCTAGAGTGGCTCCGCTGAAGACCAAATCTCTTCCGCGTCTTGAGCTCTCGGCAGCACATCTTCTTTCGAAATTATGGTCAAGAGTTGCGCCTATGTTGAGTCGACATTTCGAAAATATTACATTTTGGACAGACTCTGAAATCGTTTTACATTGGATTAAAACACATCCATCTTCACTACAAACCTTCGTCGCAAACAGAGTGTCCGAAATTCAAGAGTTGACTGACAAAGTACATTGGCGACATGTGCCAACGAAACAAAATCCTGCGGATCAAGTGTCTCGGGGTTGTAACGTGGACGAATTGAATAATTCGATATGGTTTGGCGGTCCACAGTTCCTCCTAGAAGACCCTGCATTATGGCCAATTAATAACCACTTCCAGCTCTCACCAGAAGACGAAGCATTAGAGAAGAAGAAAAATACATTTACATTAATTTCGACTGCTGAGAAAAACTCAATATTGGACCTTATTGAAAAATTCTCTTCTCATAAAAAATTGCTTCGTGTGGTCGCATATATATTACGATGGATCAGGCGACCACCAAAATCCTCCAGAGGCCAAGATCTGACTTCAGAAGAGCTAAACTTGAGCTTTCTAAAAATTGCACAGGTGGTCCAACATTCAGAATTTTCGGATGTTATTCAAAAATTGCATAAAGGTACCACCCTACCCGCAAACTTGCAAAAACTCAACCCGTTTTTGCATGAATACTCGGATAAGACGCTGTCGTTCAAATTAATCCGAGTAGGAGGTCGCTTATTAAATGCACCTCTCCCATACGATGCCAAATTTCCGCTTTTATTAAATAAAAGTTCGCACTTCGTTACAACGTATTTACGGTTCCTGCACATTCGAAATCACCACGCTGGGGCTAAAGCGTTGGTTGCGCTTCTTCGAGAACGCATATGGCTAATTAATGCCCGAGAAGCTTGCAGTAGAACCGTAAGAAACTGTATACATTGTTTTCATTACAAGCCGAAGTTGCAAAACCAAATAATGGGAAATTTGCCAGTCGAAAGACTTCGAGCACTACGGCCCTTTCTTATATGTGGCGTAGATTTTTGTGGTCCGATATACACAACGTTAAAAATACGCGGTCGACCACCCGTAAAAACATATATTGCAGTTTTCGTTTGCTTTACTTCAAAAGCAGTACATTTAGAATTAGTTTCGGACCTATCTTCTAATTCATTTATTTTCGCCCTAAAAAGGTTCATTGGACGCCGAGGAATCCCGACGAAGATATTCAGCGACAACGCCACCAATTTCGTCGGCGCCGATCGCAAGCTGCGCGAATTGAAGGAGGCGTTTCTGGCAATGGGTCCAGAACTGAAGAGATTCGCAGCAGACGAAGGGTGCAGCTTCATCTTTATACCACCGCGGGCGCCGCACTTCGGCGGATTATGGGAAGCCGCGGTGAAGTCCGCCAAACACCACATCGTTCGGGTAACCGGCAGCGCGCTACTCACAGCAGAGGAGTTAGCAACAGTGTTGGCCGAAGTGGAGGCCATCCTCAACTCTCGCCCCCTAGTACCTCTGAGCCAAGATCCCAACGACGGCGAGGCGTTAACACCAGCGCATCTATTAATAGGATGCTCCCTGCGGGCATTACCCCCAGAGAAGGTGCCAGTGGACCCAGTTCGTTGTTGCGAGAGATGGCAACTTGTTTGCTGTCTCAAGCAACAGTTCTGGCGACAGTGGTCCAAAGTATACCTGACGGGCCTTCAGGAGCGCAACAAGTGGCTGCACCCCAAACGCAATATGCAGCTCAACGACCTCGTTCTCGTCCACGAGGACAACGTGCCGCCGCAGCAGTGGGTACTAGGGCGCGTCGTCGCAACCGTCGAAGGGCAAGACGGCAAGGTGCGAGTCGCAGAAGTAGCAACCAAGACGGGCACGATTAAGCGCCCCATCCACAAACTGGCTGTCCTTCCACTGGATATTGAAGGAATCTGATCCTGTCAAGGTGGCCGGTGTTGCGTCAAGCGACAAATTTATACCTAAAATAAAAATAATATATGAATTGTAGAAAAATGAATTATAAAAAATTATAAATATTGAATTATATTAGTATTGTATACTTACCCTAATAATGTTATATATACTTACCTTAATCTATTACTATAAGTTAACAAAATGAACTACTCACCTCTTTTTGTACATACCTGTATACTTCCATTCCAACTGTTTTTTCCCGTTAGCTTTAAGATTTAGGCTAAGTCATCTAGTTGCTAAAATAAAGAAAGGAATTGTAATTGAACCTTATAACCGAACGCACGCGTCTTTTATCTTTTTCGCAAATATACAACTTTTCTGTATAATACGAGTACATACATTAGGAACCAATGATGATAGCGGAATAAAACTTTACACAAATTTATTTTGAAAAATATGTAAATGACAGATAATGAAATCTCGATTATCACTTTATCATGCGAGAGTATAAAATGCTCGGTGACACCCGAACTTAGCCCTTCCTTACTTGTTTTTTTGTAGTTTTCTAATACTCTTTACAAGGTTCTTATGGAAAAAAATATTAAGAAAATCTCTCAGAAAGATTGAAAAATATACATTTCATTTTGCATATTTTAAAAAACGCGCGTAACGAATGTAAACGTAATTCAATTTAAATGTCAACGTCATTCAATTAAAAAAAACAAAAATTGTGGTAATCGGTTTTCATGTAAATTTTATTAAGTTTTTGATAAAGTTCGTTTTGTTTTAAAGACTAAGAAGTTTTTTGTTTGCTAATAAGTGTTTATTAATCACGGTAAGTTAAATTCACCTTATATCGATTTTTGGTAACTTTTGCTGACTACACAATATTACAATTTGGTATACATGGTTAAACAGAAAAAATATGAGATCATTTTATTTTCAGTTGGATTTTCGTTTTTAACCAGACGTACAAACTTAGGCCGCAGAATTCGAAATACGGCAAGTCAAAGAAATATAAGAACAAATCAAAGAAATGAACTACAAAGAAATCAAAATCAACAAAGAAATGTTGTGTTTAATCCCCACAGAGCTGCATTTTGCTATAATGTGGCAATTGATTACAGTTCAGAGCAAATTGTTGCTATTGGACCAATGAATATTGTATGTCCACATTGCAATGCATTGAAATTCAAAAATGAATCCCCTCGATTGTGTTGCGCCAGCGGCCAAGTCAAATTGACGCCATTGGTACCACCACCAGAGCCACTACATTCATTGGTTTCCGGAAATGGGCCAGATTCTAATCATTTTTTGACTCATATCCAGCAATACAATAATTGCTTTCAAATGACATCATTTGGCGCAACAAAAGTTATTGGAGACAATTTTATGCCTACTTTCAAGGTATATAAGTATAATGGCAAACAACTTTATTTAGTTTTTCAACCATATAGCTGATGCAAAATATGTTGAGCCAGTGTTGTGTAGATGTGTTTACAAAGTGCTCCAATACTTGGTAAAGCCTGCTACCTAAAACTGCCATGGAAGGCTACTGTTCAATGTTGAGATTTAGTTTTAATTTGAAATGATCTATAAAGTATTTTGGGAGTATTTTGCGAGCCACATGGTGGTACAAACAATTTGCTATACAATTACCTAAATACATACATATTTATATTCTTGCAGATTCAGGGTCAAATATATCATCGAACAGGTTCCTTATTGCCAATGCCTGATGAAGACTATAAATTTTTGCAAATATATTTTATGGGCGATTCAGCAAGAGAAGTCGATCAGCGTTGCGCACACAACAACTCAGTGAAAAGATCCATTGTGGAACAACTTCAAACATTTTTCCATCAACACAATGAATTAGTTGCATTATTCACAACTGCATTAGACCGCATGCCATCAGATAATCATAAAATTGTCATCAGAGCCGATAAGGCGCCTGCAGGACAACATGCTGGACGTTTTAATGCGCCAACAATTGATGAAGTGGCTATTGTCGTCGTGGGAGAAAATTTAGAAAACCGAGACATTGTTTTACTTCGACGGAACGATCAACTTCAGCGTGTGTCTGAAACACATCGATCATATGATGCCTTACAATATCCTATCCTATTTTGGCAAGGTGAAGACGGCTATCATTTTTCAAATAAGATGATAAATCCAGTTACAGGTAAATTAATTGACAATATATGTTTACCACATTAAAATATATGTTTACTAACTTAAAATTTATATTATCAAATTAATAACAAAAAAAATTGTTTATAGGTGCTGAAACGAACAAAAAAGTTAGTTCAATGAATTATTATTCATACAGACTGATGGTTCGGGAAAATGAGGACAATCACATCTTAAAGTGTCGGCGTCTATTTCACCAATATGCTGTGGATATGTATGTGAAAATTGAAACTGAACGATTGACATTTATCAGGTTGAACCAGGCAAAACTCCGTTCCGAGGAATATATTCATCTTCGGGATGCCATTAATGCTGATGGAAATGCACAGAATGTTGGCAGAACAACTATTCTCCCAGCAACATACGTCGGAAGCCCGCGACATATGCATGAATATGCTCAAGATGCTATGTCCTATGTACGACATTATGGCACACCAGATTTGTTTATCACATTCACATGCAATCCAAAGTGGACAGAAATTCAACAAGAATTATTTACTAGCCAATCACCTATTGATCGCCACGATATCACTGCAAGGGTGTTCAAAATGAAATTAAAATCACTCATGGATTTTATTGTTAAGCATCGCGTGTTCGGCGAGACGCGTTGTTGGATGTACTCAATTGAGTGGCAAAAACGCGGATTGCCACATGCACATATCCTCATTTGGTTGGTTGAGAGGATAAGACCGAATGAAATTGATAATGTGATATCAGCAGAAATTCCCGATAATAATGAAGACCCACTGTTACATGAGGTTATTACAAAAAATATGATACATGGTCCATGTGGAATATTAAATCCAATTTCTCCGTGTATGGTTGAAGGAAAATGTTCAAAACGCTACCCAAGACAATTAGTATCAGAAACTATTACTGGAAATGATGGATATCCACTTTATCGCCGCCGATCCATTGATGACAATGGAAAGTCAACAATAGTCAAAGTAAATCGACAGGACATTGAAGTTGATAATCGTTGGGTTGTTCCGTTTTCGCCATTACTCTGCAAGGCATATAAAGCACACATAAACGTCGAATTTTGCCATTCCGTAAAATCTATTAAATATATTTGCAAGTACGTGAACAAAGGTAGTGACATGGCTGTCTTCGGAGTTGCTGCCGAAAATTCAAATGATGAAGTCACTCAATATCAAATGGGCCGCTATGTTAGTAGTAACGAAGGCATGTGGCGTATATTTTCGTTTCCAATACATGAACGACATCCTACTGTTGTTCACTTGGCCGTACATTTGGAAAATGGTCAACGGGTGTATTTTACAGATGCAAACGTATTACAACGAGTTGACAGGCCACCATCGACAACATTAACCAGCTTCTTTGAAATGTGCCAGAATGATGATTTTGCCAGAACGCTACTTTACTCCGAAATGCCAAGATATTATATCTGGAATCAATCATCTAAAAAATTTCAACGACGAAAACGAGGACAGCCAGTTTCAGATTACCCACAAGTATTTTCCACCGATGCACTAGGCCGTATTTATGCAGTCCATCCCAGTCAAGACGAGTGTTTTTATTTGCGTTTATTGTTAGTCAATGTTCGTGGTCCAACATCATTCCAACATCTGCGAACTGTTAATGGTGTATTGTGTGACACATACAGAGAAGCCTGTCAACATTTGGGATTGTTAGAGAATGACACTCATTGGGACCAGACTCTTGAAGATGCTGTGATTTCGTCAAATGCTAAACAAATACGAACATTATTTTCTATAATTTTGTCTACATGCTTCCCATCAGCACCGACTGATTTATGGCATAAATACAAAGATCATATGGCGGAAGATATATTGCATCAGATGCGTCTTAGAACATCAAATGCAGATTTGCAAATGAACGAAGAAATTCACAATGAAGCATTAATTTTAATTGAGGACATGTGCTTGATGCTTACCAACAAAGTATTAATTCAAATAGGAATGATAGGACCCAATCGCCCAATGTTCGACTCATTTGATCAAGAATTGAGACGCGAAGCCCAATACGATTCCGAAACATTACGAGAAATGGTTGATAGAACAGTTCCCCTTTTAAATCAACAACAAAAATATGCTTACGATACGCTCATGAAAGTAATGAACGATGGAACTGGCGGATTTTATTTTTTAGATGCTCCCGGTGGAACTGGGAAAACTTTTTTGTTATCATTGATTTTGGCAACAATTCGGTCGCAAAATGGAATTGCACTAGCCCTAGCTTCATCAGGTATTGCAGCTACATTGTTGGAAGGCGGTCGAACAGCTCATTCAGCTCTCAAGCTGCCGTTAAACCTTCAAATTAATGAAACTCCAACTTGCAACCTTTCGAGGAATTCTGCGATGGCCAAAGTGCTGCAGCAAACAAGACTGATCATTTGGGATGAATGTACGATGGCACACAAAAAATCTTTGGAGGCATTAGATCGCTCGATGCAAGATTTACGAAATAACAAAAACCGGTTTGGTGGTGCAATGATACTATTGGCAGGTGATTTTCGACAAATATTGCCAGTTGTTCCACGCTCAACGCCAGCTGATGAACTGAATGCCTGTTTGAAGTCGTCCATTTTATGGAAATACATTAAAACACTTAAATTAAGTATAAACATGAGAGTCGAATTACAGGAAGACCAGTCTGGAGAAGTGTTTTCCAAACAACTGCTCGATATTGGTAATGGTATTATTGCTGTTGATACATCATCTGGATACATTACATTCCCTACCAATTTTTGTAACTTTTGTGAATCAAAGACCGAACTCATGGAGATGGTTTTCCCAAACATTGCTCAAAATTACGTAAATCACATTTGGTTAAGCGAACGTGTTATATGTATTGGCCGCAAAAAATGTTGATGTGAATGAGAAAATAGCTGGCGAATTGAAGAATTACAAATCAGTTGATTCCATTACTAATGAAGATGAAGTTGTCAATTATCCAACAGAATTTTTAAATTCGCTGGAATTGCCCGGCTTACCACCTCATAATCTGCAATTAAAAATCGGATCAGTAATTATTATGTTACGGAACATAAACCCGCCACGTCTGTGTAATGGTACCCGGCTTGCGGTGAAGAAATTATTGAACAACGTCATCGAAGCCACAATTTTGAAAGGGAAGTACAAAGGCGAAGATGTTTTAATCCCACGCATCCCTATGATACCGAACGACATACCATTCAGCTTTAAACGTTTACAGTTTCCAGTGCGGCTTGCATTTGCAATGTCTATAAATAAATCGCAAGGGCAGTCACTAAGTGTATGTGGCATCAACCTAGAAAATCCATGTTTTGCACATGGCCAATTATATGTAGCCTGTTCCCGTGTCGGAAAACCATCAACATTATTTATTTATGCGCCAGAACATAAAACTAAAAATAAAGTTTATCAAAAAGCATTAGAATAGAGAGAAGCAGTGAAGGGTATAGAGGCTATTAGTTGCTTTCTAGAGCGCGCGTACGGTGTGTACAATTTTAGAAGCAAGCCAGCATTTCGACATATCAACCTTCAAATCCGCTTCAATTATGGTATACGAACAAAAATTACATTGTCGAAGACATTTTACATCGTCTGCGCTAAGAATTGCAAATGAGTCAATTCTGCTTGATACTTCCGGTGGTTTAATATCAATTCCATCTGCCGTTTATCAATGGGTCACCCTAATGACAGTGACCCGTGCTCCGGATAAAAGCAACATATTGTTATTATAAATCTCTCTTCATCTCATTGCTTGTTAATAACTCAATTGCTTACGCTTACTTACATTTGTACACACATGTATACATACATACACCTATTGTACTCATAATTTTCTTTACTTATGTCAATACTCAAATCTTCTAAAGAGCAATTATGTATATACATATGAACAACTTTGAAAATAAATCACTCGCTAAGGAACCGTGAACAGGAGCACACTGCACTTTAATTTGTTTTACACCCCCGCATTTTTAAAATAATAAATAAAGTAAGAAAAACGCTTCTTGCTCCAACATTTTGGCGCCCAACGTGGGGCAGTGTAAAATAAGTTTAATTTCTCGTGCAAACTGTGAAAAAACTCTAATTGTGGTTCCTAATAAATAAATTGCATCACTTGAATTGAAAAATATATATACACATCCAACAAATACATAGTGAAGTAATCAGTGCATAAATTACATTCAAAATTGTTGGTGGGTCCCTGGACTGATTTCAGTTTATTTGCACATAACTGGTTTGCGATCGGATGATTTGTCTGGTGAGATTTTAAGCATTTCTACTGCTGCTGAAATTACCGCTCATTGGAAAGCGTACGTATAAAAACAAATTACTTTATCATTATACATACGTTTATCCAATTACATGCATACATAATTCGCTAAATCACCGTTTGGAATATTTTGGTTAACGGAGTTGCATTCGCTGCCTTTGTTAGCAGATCATCGCATACTCAGCATAGGTCAGCGCCTTTACCGCTCTGCTCAGCTGAACGTTCATAGCTCTGCCGGCACTTGAAAGCGTCGCCCGCTTGGTCGCTGCACCATTGCTGCTGTTCTGTCAACGCATCTATTCTGAGAGCTCTGCTGCTAGCAGCAGTTATTATCGTGCTTTATTAGTTGTATGCATTTTCTACATTTTTTGCGGCCTGCACTAAATGTTTAGTGAGACATTGTTTAGTGAGACAACGCATTGTTAGTGAGCAGTATACAACTTCTTTTTTGCCGTCGCTATAACTGACCACTGGTAGTTATTCTCTTCGCTTTACATTAAGGGTGTACAAAAATAACGTAAAAGGGATAATGTCTCTTGAACACTCCAAACGCAAACGTGCTAATATAAAACGCAATATATCACGCATTAAATCTATAGTTGAGGGATCAAAAGACTTTGATGAAAAGCCTTCACATGCGGAGTTGCAATGCCGACTGGGAATACTAGAGTCATACTTTAAACAAGCACTCTCAGTTCAAGCTGACATTGAAGATTTGGATCCATCAGACACAGGTCGCGCAGATTTAGAGGATAGCTATGTCACAGCCAAACTTTGCATTCAAGCACAACTTGGGGACGAAGGAAACGTTACAATTAACTATCCCGAGACAACAGCTCCAACACCTGTTTCCACGCCATCATTCTTGCCAAGGTTGTCGCTGCCTATTTTCAGCGGGAATTATGCAGAATACAAAAACTTTATTGCATCTTTTACTCAACTTGTCGCTCGGGAACCTAGACTTTCCAATATAGAACGATTTAATTATTTGTTGTCGTGTCTTAAAGGTTCAGCCCTGGAAACCGTAAGAGCCTTCCAGGTAACCAGCGAAAACTACCCGAAAGCTTTAGATAGACTCAGGGAACGCTTCGATAATCCCACTCTGATTTTTTTGGAAGGAATTACCTCCTTATTTACGCTGCAAACAGCCGATAAATCAAACTATCAACAATTGCGTAGTTTGATTGACAAGGCATCAGCTATATTCAGTTCGTTAGAATCGTTGGGCACGAGCTCCAACATCGCACAAGCAATGCTGATTTACATTGTCATTGGAAAATGTGATCAGCAAACTCGCAACAAATGGAATGAATCGCTAGACTACAAATCGCTTCCAACTTGGATACAATGCACCCAAGTTTTAGAACGCCATTGTCAGTTTTTGCATTCATCCGACTCCTCGTCACATCATAAGTTCGAGTCCACCAAACCAATTCGGATTACTACCCGTGGACAAAACTCATCATTCGCCATCACTAAGCCTTCTTGTGTTCTTTGCTCTAGCGATAAACACAAAATCATTGGATGTTCTCAATTTAAGGACATGAACACGAATCAACGCTACGATGCTGCCAAGAAATACGACCTCTGTATCAATTGTCTGAGCAATGGTCACAGAGTAGCTCAGTGTGCGTCGAAGCATCGCTGCCGCTCCTGTAACAGAACGCATCATACGCTCTTGCATCATGACAACGCGACTCTGCCTACACTTGCAAGTCCAACATCTCTTCCTGTTTCGCAATCGTTTCAACCATCATCATCATGTTCAACCAAACCTCATACATACAACCAACTAGCTGCCACGCATTCGCATATGGAGACATCGGATCACGGGCAGGTCATTTTAGCAACAGCTTTAGTTTTAGTTAAAGATTCAACGGGTGCGTACAAGCTTGGAAGAGCTCTTCTCGACTCATGTTCTCAAGTGAATTTCATGACCGATGAGTTCGCACAAAGGCTTCACCTTCGTCGAGAAAAGTATCACATTGGCATTCGCAGCATAGGTGACTCAGTTACCAACCTTAAAGCTCGAACCACCACAACAATTAAGTCACGTACATCAGCATTTCAACTTTCGCTCCAGTTTGGTATCACACCCCATATTGCATACCAACCTGATGCTGAAATTGACACAATAAACTGGAATTTGCCAGCCAACACAACTTTGGCTGACGAAACGTTCTTCAAACCTCGACGCATCGATCTGTTGCTTGGAACAGAGGCATTTTTTGAAGCTCTCGCTATTGGTCAAATAAAGCTTGGCCAAAATTTACCTACATTGCAAAAAACATTATTTGGCTGGGTGGTTTCTGGAAGATACCAGTCCAAGCACTATACGCCTTCAAGGTCATGTCTGCTATTTCGCGAAGACTCTATTGACGCAAACATGCAACGCCTTTGGGAGCTCGAAACTGTTGACTGCAAACCCAACCCTATTTCATCTGATCATCGCATTTGTGAACGTCATTTTATGGCCACAACACATCAAGATACTACTGGACGCATAATTGTGAGGCTGCCATTTAAGGACAATCCAGCTGCACTTGGAGCCTCATACGACATCACTCGTCGCCGATTCCTAGCAATAGAACGCCGTCTGTCGCATTCGCCAGACACTTATTCCCAGTACGTCTCGTTCATGGAAGAATACGAACGTCTTGGTCACATGTCTGTAGTAAAAGCGCCGAAATTAGATGAACCACACTATTACATTCCACATCACTGCGTACTGAAACCTACAAGCGCATCAACAAAGTTACGAGTAGTGTTTGACGCCTCTTGCCAAACTACGACACAAACATCGCTAAATGACTTACTTTTAGTCGGACCAACTATCCAAACAGAGCTGTACATGTTGCTTCTGCGCTTCCGTTTATATCGTTACGCTATCACCGCAGATGTCACTAAAATGTACAGGCAAGTATCCTTGAATAAAAATGATCGTAAATTTCATTACATTCTTTGGCGAGCTTCTGCAGACGCAGATCTTCTCACATACCAGCTCAACACTGTGACATATGGTACCGCCTCAGCCCCATATCTAGCAGTGCGAAGCCTTCACTATTTAGCAGATAAGCATATGGCAGAATTTCCAATTGGCGCCGCGGCTGTAAAGACTTCGTTCTATGTCGATGATTTTCTATGTGGTGCGGATGACACAGATGCCTTACACACATTAAAGAAAGAAGTTATTGAGATACTTCAACGCGGACAGTTTCCTCTATCCAAGTGGCATTCCAATCACCCAGATTTCATGGAAGGCCAAACTATGAAAGAACTAAGCGTTACTGACGATTTTACATCAAGTGCACTTGGGGTGACTTGGAATCAACGCAACGACACGTTGTTATTTTCATTCACACCAAAGCAAGTTCACAAGTCTGTCACAAAACGCACAATACTGTCTATCGCTTCATCGCTGTTCGATCCACTTGGAGTGCTCTCACCAGTCGTGATAACCTCAAAAATAATTATGCAGGAATTGTGGCTGCTAAAATTAGATTGGGACGAGTCGGTTCCTCAACATATACACCAAGCCTGGAATTGTTGCTTAGCATCTCTAAACTCGCTTTCATCACTCAGCCTGCCTCGTTATTGTCTGCTACCAAATGCTCGCGACATACAGTTGCATGGTTTTTGCGACGCATCAATTCGGGCATACGGTTCGGCAATTTACATACGCGTAGAAGACTCTGACGGAAAGGTTGCTGTGCATTTATTAACGTCGAAATCAAGGGTCGCACCAGTAAAAAAGCAGTCTCTTCCAAAACTCGAACTTTGCGGTGCCCACCTTCTCGCTTGCCTGTATGCTAAGATAAAGAACATATTCACATCTGTTAGCATAACTACTTTCTTTTGGACTGACTCGCAACTAGTTCTACATTGGATAAAACAACACTCTGTCACGCTGTCAACGTTCGTGGGCAACAGGGTATCTGACATACAGGAATTGACCGCAGGTGGACAATGGAGGTATGTGCCTTCCAAAGAGAATCCCGCCGACCTAGTATCTCGAGGCTGCCCTGCTGCTGAGCTGAAATCTTCGATATGGTTTTCTGGTCCTCACTTTTTGCAAGAAAACGCAATGAAATGGCCAAGACACACAGGCAATATTGAGCTTGACATGGATATTGTGAACAGAGAAAAACGCAAGAAGACATTTGCTATAGTTAAGGAGGTAAATTACTTGATCGATGTCATTGATGGCATAAGCTCGTATCTCCATTGTCTGCGTCTCATCGCCTGGCTCTTTCGGTTCAGTGATAAATGCAGACGAAAGTATACGACAAACACCATTTCGCCATCTCCTGACGAATTACGACGTGCATCATATTGCATTATTTTTAACATTCAGCAACAACATTTTTCAAACGATATTCAATTGCTTCGAAAAAACCAAGCCCTAAGGAGTAACTTGAAGTTCCTCACACCATTCTTGGACAACGTAACCGGTTTTGAACTCATAAAAGTTGGCGGACGTCTAGATTATGCAGATTTACCCAACTCGCAGAAACATCCGATTCTACTACCCAGCGATTCCCAATTTGTACTAAAGTACGTTCGACATCTACATTTGCGAAATTTTCATGCAGGCCCAAAGGCATTGGTCGCCTTCATCAGATTAGAATTTTGGATTGTCAACGCTAGAGATGTTGCTCGTCGCATCGTTCGTTCCTGTGTGCATTGTGTTCGTTACAAGCCAGTGCTGTTACAACAGGTAATGGGCCCACTACCAGTTACACGTATTACTCCTGCACGCCCATTTGAACGTTGCGGAATCGACTTTTGTGGACCAATTAACACATATCTTCGAATTCGAGGAAAACCACCCACCAAGTCATATTTAGCTGTATTTGTATGCCTCGTAACTAAAGCTGTGCACATCGAGGTGGTCTCCGACCTATCAACAAACGCATTTCTAAATGCATTAAAGCGAATGAGTGGTCGCCGTAAAATGCCATGTGATATCTTTTGCGACAATGCTACCAATTTTGTGGGCGCATCTAACCAGTTAAAGGACCTCAAACAGTTCTTATTCAAGACTGAAACGTTAAATGAAATCTATAAATATTGTTCCTCTGATTTTATTAATTTCCATTTTATTCCACCCAGGGCACCTCACTTCGGCGGCCTTTGGGAAGCTGCGGTGAAGAGCGCGAAAGGGTTGTTAAATCGCACATTGGCAAACACTAAATTGACATTCGAAGAGTTAAGCACCGTTGCTGTAGAAGTAGAAGCCATTCTTAATTCACGTCCACTATGTTCAATGTCATCAGATCCCAACGACTTTGGTGCACTGACAGCTGGTCATTTTTTGGTCGGTGATTCTTTGCGTGGCTTGCCTGAGCGCTCACTGGAGCTGAAGACCGTTTCACACGTTGATCGCTACAACACAATCACTGCCATCAAACAAAGTTTTTGGCGTCGCTGGTCTGTGGATTATATAAACGAACTACGAGCCCGAGTAAAGTGGACAACACCTTCACCTGATCTCACTAAGGGTGCTTTAGTGATCATACATGATGACAATCTGCCACCGCAACGTTGGAGATTAGGTCGGGTCGAATCAACCGTGCTTGGACGAGATGGCCATGTTAGAGTGGTGAATCTCCGAACTGCCAATGGAACTCTTTGTAGGCCGATACATAAATTAGCCATTCTTCCAATTTCTTGAAAGATAGTTCTTTCAACGCGGGCCGGGATGTTGGGTCACCCTAATGACAGTGACCCGTGCTCCGGATAAAAGCAACATATTGTTATTATAAATCTCTCTTTATCTCATTGCTTGTTAATAACTCAATTGCTTACGCTTACTTACATTTGTACACACATGTATATATACATACACATATTGTACTCATAATTTTCTTTACTTATGTCAATACTCAAATCTTCTAAAGAGCAATTATGTATATACATATGAACAACTTTGAAAATAAATCACTCGCTAAGGAACCGTGAACAGGAGCACACTGCACTTTAATTTGTTTTACACCCCCGCATTTTTAAAATAATAAATAAAGGAAAAACGCTTCTTGCTCCAACACCGACTGATTGTAACGTAGCTACATAGAATGGGGCAGAATGCGCTCTAGAATTCCTCTGTGTTTCAGGCATAAATTTTCCAGAAATGCCATGTTTCATTCACACAAGGCCAAATATACGTGACGTGACGTGCTTTCTCTATACATTTACGCACCGAAACAGAAACCAAAAAATATTGTTTATCAAGTTTCGTTACATTGAAAAAATTTGGAAAAATCGAAAATAAATGATTTTCAACACAATATAAATTCAACTTTCTTTTCATCACATAATTTCAGGCAGGACAACGGCTGCCGGGCCAGCTAGTTATACTCTCGCAACAATGTTGCTAACGAGAGTATTATAGTTTTATTCACATAACGGTTGTTTGTAAGTCCTAAAACTAAAAGAGTCAGATATAGGGTTATATATACCAAAGTGATCAGGGCGACGAGTAGAGTCGAAATCCGGATGTCTGTCTGTCCGTCCGTCTGTCCGTCCGTCTGTCCGTCCGTCCGTGCAAGCTGTAACTTGAGTAAAAATTGAGATATCATGATGAAACTTGGTACGTATTCCTTGGCTCCATAAGAAGGTTAAGTTCGAAGATGGGCCAAATCGACCTACTGCCACGCCCACAAAATGGCGGAAACCGAAAACCTATAAAGTGTCATAACTAAGCCATAAATAAAGATATTAAAGTGAAATTTGGCACAAAGGATCGCATTAGGGAGGGGCATATTTGGACCCAATTGTTTTGGAAAAGTGGGCGTGGCCCCGCCCCCTACTAAGTTTTTTGTACATATCTCGGAAACTACTATAGCTATGTCAACCAAACTCTACACAGTCGTTTTCTTCAGGCATTTCCATATACAGTTCAAAAATGGAAGAAATCGGATAATAACCACGCCCACCTCCCATACAAAGGTTATGTTGAAAATCACTAAAAGTGCGTTAACCGACTAACAAAAAACGTCAGAAACACTAAATTTTACGGAAGAAATTGCAGAATGAAGCTGCACCCAGGCTTTTTTTAAAAATTGAAAATGGGCGTGGCCTCGCTATGGACCAAAAACCATATCTCAGGAACTACTAGACCGATTTCAATGAAATTCGGTATATAATATTTTCTTAACACCCTGATAACATGTACGAAATATGGGTGAAATCGGTTCACAACCACGCCTTCTTCCAATATAACGCTATTTTGAATTCCATCTGATGCCTCTTCTGAATAATACGAGTATATACATTAGGAACCAATGATGATAGCGGAATAAAACTTTACAAAAATACGGTATTTAAAAAATATGTAAATGACGTATAATGAAATCTCGATTATCACTTTATTGTGCGAGAGTATAAAATGTTCGGTGACACCCGAACTTAGCCCTTCCTTACTTGTTTTTCTATTAAATAGCCAGAATAAAAAAAGCAAACGTCCAGAAATTGAACGATTCAAATAATTTACAAATCAAAATATTGAAAAACAAAACAAAAAATAATTGTATGAAAAGTCACATTTTGGAAATTTCCAATTTTTCGACTTTTCCTTATAAAAAGTATGTATACTTCTGATTTCATGAGGATTGGTTCCGCCGTTCTCGAGCGTTAGCGTTACTAACACACAAACAATCATTTTTACTTACATATGTATGTATGTATGTATATACAAAATAAAACGTTTGTATGGGAAAAAGAAAAGGGCTCTTTTTAGGGGTTTTCCGGCAACTTTCGTAATTTTTTCTTACATAAGAACCTTCTCCTAATAATGGCAAATACAACAAAAAAAAATCAGCCAAATCGGTTCAGCCATTCACGCGTGATGCCGTGACAACGAAAACGGTTTCATTTTTATATATAAGATTATTATATATTTTTTGGTGGTGGACGGCTTCCAGAAAATTGAGTTGCAAAATATGCCCCCTGCTCTAGATAACAAAGAATTTTCCACCGATTCAAACTACTTATACGACATGGCCCATGCAATTTCTAGCGACGTGGTTCCGGTGGATCTGGCTAACATCAAACCAGGGAAAATTCTACATTCTCGGTGGCTCACCCAAA
>NW_026090014.1:0-12520 GCF_024586455.1 Bactrocera neohumeralis | reverse complement strand
AAAGGCAACTCAATATCGACTGCTAAATGTGTATATACAAGAAAATCGTCTTTATACCTGAATATAAGATTGTCGAATTCTTCCAAATGCACTGCCCTTATACCTGAATATAGGATTGCCTAATTCTTCAAATGCACTGCCGTTATGGCTTTATGTCAACTTCGGTAAGATGAAGGAAGCTAAATAACTTAAACATGTCAAACTAATGATTTAAAGCAACTCAATATCGACTGCTAAATGTGTATATACAAGAAAATCGAATTTATCGAATCTTCCAAATGCACTGCCGTTATGGCTTTATGTAAACATCGATAAGATGTAGAAGGTTAATTAACTTAAGTATTTGATGTTTGTGATTTGAAGCAACTTAATATCGGCTGCTAATTGTGTATATACAAGAAAATCGACTTTGTACCTGAATATAAGATTGTCAAATTCTTCCAAATGCACTGCCGTTATTGCTTTATGTCAACTTCGTAAGATGAAGGAAGCTAATTAACTTAAATATTTGATGCTAATGATTTGAAGCAACTCAATATCGACTGCTAAATGTGTATATACAAGAAAATCGACTTTATACCTGAACATAAGATTGTCGAAATCTTCCAAATGCAATGCCGTTATGGCTTTATGTCAGCTTCAGAAAGATGAAGAAGGTTAATTAACTTAAATATTTGATGTTAATGATTTGAGGCAAATTAATATCGACAGCTAAGTGTGTACATACAAGAAAATCGACTTTATACATGAACATAAGATTGTCGAATTTTCCCAAATGCACTGCCGTTATGGCTTTATGTCAACTTCGGTAAGATCAAGGAAGCTAATTAACTTAAATATTTGATGATAATGATTTGAAGGAACTCAATACCGACTGCCTTATGTATATACACAATAAAATCGACTATATACCTGAATATAAGATTGTCGAATTCTTCAAATGCACTGCCGTTATGGCTTTATGTCAACTTCGGTAAGATAAAGAAGGTTAATTGACTTAAATGTGAGAAGTTAATGATTTAAGGCAACTCAATATCGACTGCTAAATGTGTATATACAAGAGAATCGACTTTATACCTGAACATAAGATTGTCTAATTCTTTCAAAAACACTTCCGTTATGGTTTTATGTCAACTTCGGTAAGATGAAGGAAGCTAAATAACTTAAACATGTCAAACTAATGATTAAAGGCAACTCAATATCGACTGCTAAATGTGTATATACAAGAAAATCGACTATATACCTGAATATAAGATTTTCGAATTCTTCGAATGCACTGCCGTTATGGCCTTATGTCAACTTCGGTAAGATGAAGGAAGCTAATTAACTTAAATATTTGATGTTAATGATTTGAAGCAACTCAATATCGACTGCTAAGTGTGTATATACAAGAAAATCGACATTATACCTAAATATAAGATTGTCGAATTCTTCCCAATGCACTGCCGTTATGGCTTTATGTCAACTTCGGTAAGATGAATAAGGCTAATTAACTTAAATATTTGATGCAAATGATTTGAAGCAACTCAATACCGACCGCCAAATGTGTGTGTACAAGAAAATCGACCTTATACCTGAATATAAGATTGTCGAATTCTTCCAAATGCACTGCCGTTATGGCTTTATGTCAACTTCAGTAAGATGAAGAAAGTTAATTAACTTAAATATTTGAAGCTAATGATTTAAGGCAACTCAATATCGACTGCTAAATGTGTATATACAAGAAAATCGACTTTATACCTGAATATAAGATTGTCGAATTCTTCCAAATGCACTGCCGTTATGGCTTTATGTCAACTTCGGTAAGATGAAGAAAGTTAATTAACTTAAATATTTGATGTTAATGATTTGAAGGCAACTCAATATCGACTGCTAAATGTGTATATACAAGAAAATCGACTTTATACCTGAATATAAGATTGTCGAATTCTTCCAAATGCACTGCCGTTATGGCTTTATGTCAACTTCGGTAAGATGAAGGAAGCTAATTAACTTAAATATTTGATAATGATTTGAAGCAACTCAATATCGACTGCTAAATGTGTATATACAAGAAAATCGACTTTATACCTGAATATAAGATTGTCGAATTCTTCCAAATGCACTGCCGTTATGGCTTTATGTCAACTTCAGTAAGATGAAGAAGGTTAATTAACTTAAATATTTGATGTTAATGATTTGAAGCAACTCAATATCGACTGCTAAGTGTGTATATACAAGAAAAATCGACTTTATACCTGAATATAAGATTGTCGAATTCTTCCAAATGCACTGCCGTTATGGCTTTATGTCAACTTCAGTAAGATGAAGAAGGTTAATTAACTTAAATATTTGATGTTAATGATTTGAAGGCAACTCAATATCGACTGCTAAATGTGTATATACAAGAAAATCGACTTTATACCTGAATATAAGATTGTCGAATTCTTCAAATGCACTGCCGTTATGGCTTTATGTCAACTTCAGTAAGATGAATAAGGTTACTTAACTTAAATATGTTAAATTAATGATTTAAAGCAACTCAAGATCGACTGCTAAATGTGCACATACAGAAAAATCGACTTTATACCTGAATATAAGATTGTCGAGATTTTCCAGATGCACTGCCGTTATGGCTTTATGTCAACTTCGGTAAAATGAAGAAGGTTAATAAATTTAAATGTGTGAAGCTAATGATTTAAGGCAACTCAATATCGACTGCTAAATGTGTATATACAAGAAAATCGACTATATACCTGAATATAAGATTGTCGAATTCTTCCAAATGCACTGCCGTTATTGCTTTATGTCAACTTCGGTAAGATGAAGGAAGCTAAATAACTTAAACATGTCAAACTAATGATTTAAAGCAACTCAATATCGACTGCTAAATGTGTATATACAAGAAAATCGACTTTATAACTGAATATAAGATTGTCGAATTCTTCCAAATGCACTGCCGTTATGGCTTTATGTAAACATCGATAAGATGTAGAATTAATTAACTTAAGTATTTGATGTTTGTGATTTGAAGCAACTCAATATCGACTGCTAAATGTGTATATACAAGAAAATCGACTTTATACCTGAATATAAGATTGTCGAATTCTTCCAAATGCACTGCCGTTATGGCTTTATGTCAACTTCGGTAAGATGAAGGAAGCTAATTAACTTAAATATTTGATGTTAATGATTTGAAGCAACTCAATATCGACTGCTAAATGTGTATATACAAGAAAATCGACTTTATACCTGAATATAAGATTGTCGAATTCTTCCAAATGCACTGCCGTTATGGCTTTATGTCAACTTCGGTAAGATGAAGGAAGCTAATTAACTTAAATATTTGATGTTAATGATTTGAAGGCAACTCAATATCGACTGCTAAATGTGTATATACAAGAAAATCGACTTTATACCTGAATATAAGATTGTCGAATTCTTCCAAATGCACTGCCGTTATGGCTTTATGTCAACTTCGGTAAGATGAAGAAGGTTAATTGACTTAAATATGTGAAGTTAATGATTTAAGGCAACTCAATATCG
The DNA here is from genome assembly GCF_024586455.1 of Bactrocera neohumeralis. Classification (NCBI taxonomy): domain Eukaryota; kingdom Metazoa; phylum Arthropoda; class Insecta; order Diptera; family Tephritidae; genus Bactrocera; species Bactrocera neohumeralis. Next base: position 8,995 of record NW_026090014.1, on the reverse strand, counting down.
ACTGCTAAATGTGTATATACAAGAAAAACGACTATATACTTGAACATAAGTTTGTCGAATCCTTCCAAATGCACTGCCGTTATGGCTTTATGTCAACTTCGGTAAGATGAAGAAGCTTAATTAACTTAAGGATGTTAAACTAATGATTTAAAGCAACTCAATATCGACTGCTAAATGTGTATATACAAGAAAATCGACTTTATACCTGAATATAAGATTGTCGAATTCTTCCAAATGCACTGCCGTTATGGCTTTATGTCAACTTCGATAAGATGAAGAAGGTTAATTATTTTAAATATTTGATGTTTGTGATTTGAAGCAACTCAATATCGACTGCTAAATGTGTATATACAAGAAAATCGACTTTATACCTGAATATAAGATTGTCGAATTCTTCCAAATGCACTGCCGTTATTGCTTTATGTCAACTTCGGTAAGATGAAGGAAGCTAATTAACTTAAATATTTGATGTTAATGATTTGAAGCAACTCAATATCGACTGCTAAGTGTGTATATACAAGAAAATCGACTTTATACCTGAACATAAGATTTTCGAATTCTTCGAATGCACTGCCGTTATGGCCTTATGTCAACTTCGGTAAGATGAAGGAAGCTAATTAACTTAAATATTTGATGTTAATGATTTGAAGCAACTCAATATCGACTGCTAAATGTGTATATACAAGAAAATCGACTTTATACCTGAATATAAGATTGTCGAATTCTTCCAAATGCACTGCCGTTATGGCTTTATGTCAACTTCGGTAAGATGAAGGAAGCTAATTAACTTAAATATTTGATGTTAATGATTTGAAGCAACTCAATATCGACTGCTAAATGTGTATATACAAGAAAATCGACTTTATACCTGAATATAAGATTGTCGAATTCTTCCAAATGCACTGCCGTTATGGCTTTATGTCAACTTCGGTAAGATGAAGGAAGCTAATTAACTTAAATATTTGATGTTAATGATTTGAAGCAACTCAATATCGACTGCTAAATGTGTATATACAAGAAAATCGACTTTATACCTGAATATAAGATTGTCGAATTCTTCCAAATGCACTGCCGTTATGGCTTTATGTCAACTTCAGTAAGATGAAGAAGGTAATTAACTTAAATATTTGATGTTAATGATTTGAAGGCAACTCAATATCGACTGCTAAATGTGTATATACAAGAAAATCGACTTTATACCTGAATATAAGATTGTCGAATTCTTCCAAATGCACTGCCGTTATGGCTTTATGTCAACTTCGGTAAGATGAAGAAGGTTAATTAACTTAAATATTTGATGTTAATGATTTGAAGCAACTCAATATCGACTGCTAAATGTGTATATACAAGAAAATCGACTTTATACCTGAATATAAGATTGTCGAATTCTTCCAAATGCACTGCCGTTATGGCTTTATGTCAACTTCGGTAGATGAAGAAGGTTAATTAACTTAAATATGTTAAACTAATGATTTGAAAGCAACTCAATATCGACTGCTAAATGTGTATATACAAGAAAATCGACTTTATACCTGAATATAAGATTGTCGAATTCTTCCAAATGCACTGCCGTTATGGCTTTATGTCAACTTCGGTAAGATGAAGGAAGCTAATTAACTTAAATATTTGATGTTAATGATTTGAAGCAACTCAATATCGACTGCTAAATGTGTATATACAAGAAAATCGACTTTATACCTGAATATAAGATTGTCGAATTCTTCCAAATGCACTGCCGTTATGGCTTTATGTCAACTTCAGCAAGATGAAGAAGGCTAATTAACTTAAATATTTGATGTTTATGATTTGAAGCAACTCAATATCGACTGCTAAGTGTGTGTATACAAGAAAATCGACTTTATACCTGAATATAAGATTGTCGAAATCTTCCAAATGCACTGCCGTTATGGCTTTATGTCAGCTTCAGAAAGATGAAGAAGGTTAATTAACTTAAATATTTGATGTTAATGATTTGAGGCAAATTAATATCGACAGCTAAGTGTGTACATACAAGAAAATCGACTTTATACATGAACATAAGATTGTCGAATTCTTCCAAATGCACTGCCGTTATGGCTTTATGTCAACTTCGGTAAGATGAAGGAAGCTAATTAACTTAAATATTTGATGTTGATGATTTGAAGCAACTCAATATCGACTGCTAAGTGTGTATATACAAGAAAAACGACTTTATACCTGAATATAAGATTGTCGTATTCTTCCAAATGCACCGCCGTTATGGCTTTACGTCAACTTCATCAAGATGAAGAAGTCTAATTGACTTAAATATGATAAACTAATGATTTAAAGCAACTCAATATCGACTGCTAAATGTGCATATACAAGAAAATCGACTTTATACCTGAATTTAAGATTGTCGAATTCTTCAAATGCACTGCCGTTATTGCTTAAATATTTGATGTCATTTGAAAATCGACTTGTGTATATACAAGAAAAACGACTTTATATTGTGTATATACAAGAAAATCGACTTTATACCTGAATATAAGATTGCCGAATTCTTCCAAATGCACTGCCGTTATGGATTTATGTCAACTTCGGTAAGATGAAGGAAGCTAATTAACTTAAATATTTGATGTTAATGATTTGAAGCAACTCAATATCGACTGCTAAATGTGTATATACAAGAAAATCGACTTTATACCTGAATATAAGATTGTCGAATTCTTCCAAATGCACTGCCGTTATGGCTTTATGTCAACTTCGGTAAGATGAATAAGGCTAATTAACTTAAATATTTGATGTTAATGATTTGAAGCAACTCAATATCGACTGCTAAATGTGTATATACAAGAAAATCGACTTTATACCTGAATATAAGATTGTCGAATTCTTCCAAATGCACTGCCGTTATGGCTTTATGTCAGCTTCAGAAAGATGAAGAAGGTTAATTAACTTAAATATTTGATGTTAATGATTTGAGGCAAATTAATATCGACAGCTAAGTGTGTACATACAAGAAAATCGACTTTTATACATGAACATAAGACTGTCGAATTCTTCCAAATGCACTGCCGTTATGGATTTATGTCAACTTCGGTAAGATGAAGGAAGCTAATTAACTTAAATATTTGATGTTGATTTGATCTGCCGTTATGGCTTTATGTCAACTTCAGTAAGATGAAGAAGGTTAATTAACTTAAATATTTGATGTTAATGATTTGAAGGCAACTCAATATCGACTGCTAAATGTGTATATACAAGAAAATCGACTTTATACCTGAATATAAGATTGTCGAATTCTTCCAAATGCACTGCCGTTATGGCTTTATGTCAACTTCGGTAAGATGAAGAAGGTTAATTAACTTAAATATTTGATGTTAATGATTTGAAGCAACTCAATATCGACTGCTAAGTGTGTATATACAAGAAAATCGACTTTATACCTGAATATAAGGTTTTCGAATTCTTCCAAATGCACTGCCGTTATTGCTTTATGTCAACTTCGGTAAAATGAAGATGATTAATTAACTTAAATATTTGATGTTAATGATTTGAAGCAACTCAATATCGACTGCTAAATGTGTATATACAAGAAAATCGACTTTATACCTGAATATAAGATTGTCGAATTCTTCCAAATGCACTGCCGTTATGGCTTTATGTCAACTTCAGAAAGATGAAGAAGGTTAATTAACTTAAATATTTGATGTTAATGATTTGAAGCAACTCAATATCGACTGCTAAATGTGTATATACAAGAAAATCGACTTTATACCTGAATATAAGATTGTCGAATTCTTCCAAATGCACTGCCGTTATGGCTTTATGTCAACTTCGGTAAGATGAAGGAAGGTAATTAACTTAAATATTTGATGTTGATGATTTGAAGCAACTCAATATCGACTGCTAAGTGTGTATATACAAGAAAAACGACTTTATACCTGAATATAAGATTGTCAAATCCTTCCAAATGCACTGCCGTTATGGCTTTATGTCAACTTCGGTAAGATGAAGAAGGTTAATTAACTTAAATATTTGATGTTAATGATTTGAAGCAACTCAATATCGACTGCTAAGTGTGTATATAGAAGAAAATCGACTTTTTACCTGAATATAAGATTGTCGAATTCTTCCAAATGCACTGCCGTTATGGCCTTATGTCAACTTCAATAAGATGAAGAAGGTTAATTAACTTAAATATTTGATGTTAATGATTTGAAGCAACTCAATATCGACTGCTAAGTGTGTGTTTACAAGAAAATCGACTTTATACCTGAATATAAGATTGTCGAATTCTTCCAAATGCACTGCCGTTATGGCTTTATGTCAACTTCGGTAAGATGAAGGAAGGTTAATTAACTTAAATATTTGATGTTAATGATTTAAAGCAACTCAATATCGACTGCTAAATGTGTATATACAAGAAAATCGACTTTATACCTGAATATAAGATTGTCGAATTCTTCCAAATGCACTGCCGTTATGGCTTTATGTCAACTTCGGTAAGATGAAGAAGGCTAATTAACTTAAATATGTTAAATTAATGATTTAAAACAACTCAATATCGACTGCTAAGTGTGTATATACAAGAAAATCGACTTTATACCTGAATATAAGATTGTCGAATTCTTCCAAATGCACTGCCGTTATGGCTTTATGTCAACTTCGGTAAGATGAAGAAGGTTAATTAACTTAAATATTTGATGTTAATGATTTGAAGCAACTCAATATCGACTGCTAAGTGTGTATATACAAGAAAATCGACTTTATACCTGAATATAAGATTGTCGAATTCTTCCAAATGCACTGCCGTTATGGCTTTATGTCAACTTCAGTAAGATGAAGAAGGTTAATTAACTTAAATATTTGATGTTAATGATTTGAAGCAACTCAATATCGACTGCTAAGTGTGTATATACAAGAAAATCGACTTTATACCTGAATATAAGATTGTCGAATTCTTCCAAAAGCGCCGCCGTTATGGCTTTATGTCAACTTCGGTAAGATGAAGAAGGTTAATTAACTTAAATATTTGATGTTAATGATTTGAAGCAACTCAATATCGACTGCTAAATGTGTATATACAAGAAAATCGACTTTATACCTGAATATAAGATTGTCGAATTCTTCCAAATGCACTGCCGTTATGGCTTTATGTCAACTTCGGTAAGATGAAGAAGGTTAATTAACTTAAATATTTGAAGATTATGATTTAAAGCAATTCAATATCGGTTGCTAAATGTGTATATACAAGAAAACCGACTTTATACCTTAACATAGGATTGTGGAATTCTTCCAAATGCACTGCCGTTATGGCTTTATGTCAACTTCGGTAAGATGAAGAAGGTTAATTAACTTAAATATTTGATGTTAATGATTTGAAGCAACTCAATATCGACTGCTAAATGTGTATATACAAAAAATCGACTTTATACCTGAATATAAGATTGTCGAATTCTTCCAAATGCACTGCCGTTATGGCTTTATGTCAACTTCGGTAAGATGATGGAAGTTAATTAACTTAAATATTTGATGTTAATGATTTAAAGCAACTCAATATCGACTGCTAAATGTGTATATACAAGAAAACCGACTTTATACCTGAATATAAGATTGTCGAATTCTTCCAAATGCACTGCCGTTATGGCTTTATGTCAACTTCAGTAAGATGAAGAAGCTTAATTAACTTAAATATTTGATGTTAATGATTTGAAGCAACTCAATATCGACTGCTAAATGTGTATATACAAGAAAATCGACTTTATACCTGAATATAAGATTGTCGAATTCTTCCAAATGCACTGCCGTTATGGCTTTATGTCAACTTCGGTAAGATGAAGAAGGTTAATTAACTTAAATATGTTGATGTTAATGATTTAAAGCAACTCAATATCGACTGCTAAATGTGTATATACAAGAAAATCGACTTTATACCTGAATATAAGATTGTCGAATTCTTCCAAATGCACTGCCGTTATGGCTTTATGTCAACTTCGGTAAGATGAAGAAGGTTAATTAACTTAAATATTTGATGTTAATGATTTGAAGGCAACTCAATATCGACTGCTAAATGTGTATATACAAGAAAACCGACTTTATACCTCAATATAACATTGTGGAATTCTTCCAAATGCACTGCCGTTATGGCTTTATGTCAACTTCGGTAAGATGAAGAAGGTTAATTAACTTAAATATTTGATGTTAATGATTTGAAGCAACTCAATATCGACTGCTAAATGTGTATATACAAGAAAATCGACTTTATACCTGAATATAAGATTGTCGAATTCTTCCAAATGCACTGCCGTTATGGCTTTATGTCAACTTCGGTAAGATGAAGAAGGTTAATTAATCTAAATGTGTGAAGCTAATGATTTTAGGCCACTCAATATCGACTGCTAAATGTGTATATACAAGAAAACCGACTTTATACCTGAATATAAGATTGTCGAATTCTTCCAAATGCACTGCCGTTATGGCTTTATGTCAACTTCAGTAAGATGAAGAAGGTAATTAACTTAAATATTTGATGTTGATGATTTGAAGCAACTCAATATCGACTGCTAAGTGTGTATATACAAGAAAAACGACTTTATACCTGAATATAAGATTGTCGAATTCTTCCAAATGCACTGCCGTTATGGCTTTATGTCAACTTCGGTAAGATGAAGAAGGTTAATTAACTTAAATATGTTAATGTTAATGATTTAAAGCAACTCAATATCGACTGCTAAATGTGTATATACAAGAAAATCGACTTTATACCTGAATATAAGATTGTCGAATTCTTCCAAATGCACTGCCGTTATGGCTTTATGTCAACTTCGGTAAGATGAAGAAGGCCAATTAACCTAAATGTGTTAAACCTATTATTTAAAGCAACTCGATATCGACTGCTAAATGAGTATATACAAGAAAACCGACTTTATACCTGAATATAAGATTGTGGAATTCTTCCAAATGCACTGCCGTTATGGCTTTATGTCCACTTCAGTAAGATGAAGAAGGTTAATTAACTTAAATATTTGATGTTAATGATTTGAAGCAACTCAATATCGACTGCTAAATGTGTATATACAAGAAAACCGACTTTATACCTGAATATAAGATTGTGGAATTCTTCCAAATGCACTGCCGTTATGGCTTTATGTCAACTTCAGTAAGATGAAGAAGGTTAATTAACTTAAATATTTGATGTTAATGATTTGAAGCAACTCAATATCGACTGCTAAATGTGTATATACAAGAAAATCACTTTATACCTGAATATAAGATTGTCGAATTCTTCCAAATGCACTGCCGTTATGGCTTTATGTCAACTTCGGTAAGATGAATGAGGTTAATTAACTTAAATATTTGATGTTAATGATTTAAAGCAACTCAATATCGACTGCTAAATGTGTATATACAAGAAAACCGACTTTATACCTGAATATAAGATTGTCGAATTCTTCCAAATGCACTGCCGTTATGGCTTTATGTCAACTTCGGTAAGATGAAGAAGGTTAATTAACTTAAATATTTGATGTTAATGATTTGAAGCAACTCAATATCGACTGCTAAATGTGTATATACAAGAAAACCGACTTTATACCTGAATATAAGATTGTCGAATTCTTCCAAATGCACTGCCGTGATGGCTTTATGTCAACTTCGGTAAGATAAAGAAGGTTAATTAACTTAAATATTTGATGTTGATGATTTGAAGCAACTCAATATCGACTGCTAAGTGTGTATGTACAAGAAAACCGACTTTATACCTGAACATAAGATTGTCTAATTCTTCCAAATGCACTGCCGTTATGGCTTTATGTCAACTTCGGTAAGATGAAGGAAGGTTAATTAACTTAAATATTTGATGTTGATGATTTGAAGCAACTCAATATCGACTGCTAAGTGTGTATATACAAGAAAATCGACTTTATACCTGAATATAAGATTGTCGAATTCTTCCAAATGCACTGCCGTTATGGCTTTATGTCAGCTTCAGAAAGATGAAGAAGGTTAATTAACTTAAATGTTTGATGTTAAATGATTTGAAGACACTCAATACCGACCGCTAAATGTGTATGTACAAGAAAACCGACTTTATACCTGAATATAAGATTGTCGAATTCTTCCAAATGCACTGACGTTATGGCTTTATGTCAGCTTCGGTAAGATGAAGGAAGCTAAATAACTTAAATATTTGATGTTGATGATTTGAAGCAACTCAATATCGACTGCTAAGTGTGTATATAAAAGAAAAACGACATTATACTTGAACATAAGTTTGTCGAATTCTTCCAAATGCACTGCCGTTATGGCTTTATGTCAACTTCGGTAAGATGAAGAAGGTTAATTAACGTAAATATGTTAAACTAATGATTTAAAGCAACTCAATATCGACTGCTAAATGTGTATATACATGAAAATCAACTTTATACCTGAATATAAGATTGTCAAATTCTTCCAAATGCACTGCCGTTATGGCTTTATGTCAACTTCGGTAAGATGAAGAAGGTTAATTAACTTAAATGTGTGGAGCTAATGATTTAAGGCAACTCAATATCGACTGCTAATGTGTATATACAAGAAAACCGACTTTATACCTGAATATAAGATTGTCTAATTCTTCCAAAAGCACTGCCGTTAAGGCTTTATGTCAACTTCGGTAAAATGAAGAAGGTTAATTAACTTAAATATCTGATGTTAATGATTTGAAGCAAATCAATATCGACTGCTAAATGTGTATGTACATGAAAATCAACTTTATACCTGAATATAAGATTGTCGAATTCTTCCAAATGCACTGCCGTTATGGCTTTATGTCAACTTCGGTAAGATGAAGAAGGTTAATTGACTTAAATATGTTAAAGTAATGATTTAAAGCAACTCAATATCGACTGCTAAATGTGTATATACAAGAAAACCGACTTTATACCTGAATATAAGATTGTCGGATTCTTCCAAATGCACTGCCGTTATGGCTTTACGTCAACTTCATCAAGATAAAGAAGGTTAATTAACTTAAATATCTGATGTTAATGAT
>NW_026090013.1:0-25080 GCF_024586455.1 Bactrocera neohumeralis | reverse complement strand
TGAACTGAATTCTCCGTTTTTACCCGAAAATTCTCTTAAACATTTTACCACATCCGGAACTCTTTCGGATGCGTCCACGTTAATGCTAAAATCTACAGGATGTTCAACTTCTTCTTCGATTTGTGGGTGTAATATGGTCGAAACTGTTTCCGATATTAACGAAACGAGAAATGTATTTGTATTTAGCTTATGCTTTTCGTTCGGCTGGGTTGATACTGCCCGTCCTTTTTCCGAAAGGTACTAAGGAGCCGAGTACGAAATGTTATTTAGGTTTCGTCCGCGAGTATAAAAAATATTATTATTTTTTCCTCACGGTCCCTGCTCGGGCGCCACATAAAAAATAAAACAATGCGTTTTTATAAGCAGCACTATGTGCTTCTGTTGAGCTTTATTACAAAACTGACTACACTTAACTTTAAGGTTTATAATCTAACCTATGCTTGAGCCGGCCTACGTGACCAAAGATGCTTGGTCAGCTAAAAGGGTTTGCGCGTGTAGCGCTCACCTGCAGCTATTTGGTTTTGGGGGAGAAGACATGGTTGCGCGTGTTTCGACAACTTAAGAATTTAGCGGATGCGCGTTTAGCGCAGTTGCACTTTTGGTTGTAATAGGACTCCAAAGTATGCAAACGGTTTGTATGTTTCTAGCATATAATGTGGGAATGGAATTTATGTAGAAGTTCATAAAATATTGTGTTAACTTGTATCATGCTTTCATTTCTGCTCGTTAATATTTATACGCCAATTGGCTAGCCATTCTTCTACAAAAGTTAAGTGCCCCGTCTAAAACTCTTGTAGCTCTGATGGGGCTACTAGAGTTGTGTCATCCGCGAAAGTGGATGTCAATACGTTTATAGCTGTAGGAATGTCTGCTGTATATATATTGTACAGAGTTGGGCCTAGCACGCTTCCTTGAGGTACACCAGCCCTTATTGCTCGTTCATCTGATATTAAGTCTGCTGCTTTAACTGTAAATTTCCTGTTTCTTAAATAAGACTCCAAAGTTTAATGTAATTCGTAAGGTAAAACGTTTTTGATTTTCCATAAAAGGCCTTCATGCCAGACCTTATCGAACGCCTGAGCTACATTTAGAAAAATAGCTGAACAGGGCAACATTTGACAGGTATCTTTTTTGTGGTATTTATCTAGCTAAATTAAAAATTGCTTGAAAATATTTGCTCTAATTGATTATATTTAGAAAGTAAGCATAAAACGTTAGTTTTTCTCAATACTCTTACGTCACAAAACATCTTGCAGCAAACTTGATTTAATATGGAATATAGTAATTATTTAATATAGTTCATGCTCATAGTTTTCAGATATTTATATGCGTTTAAAGTTAAAAATTACCACTAATTCAATTACGTATTTTTTCGATTTAAAATTAGTTTTACACTTATATTTTTACTTTTTACTTCGAAAAAATAACCCTTGTCGGTCGAACAATGGGGAGTGTCAAGTTTTTTTCGCGTAAAACTCCTTTTTGCGTTGTATTTTTATTATTAGTATGGTTACACTGTTTACTTAACAGTTTGTTGCTCTTTCGTTACTGTTAAGTCAATAGATTTGAACAATAAGTTAAATCTCCAATTAAAACTATTGTTGCATTATATAATGTAAAATCAATGTGAAACAAGTAAGGAAGGGCTAAGTTCGGGTGTCACCGAACATTTTATACTCTCGCACGATAAAGTGATAATCGAGACTTCATTATCCGTCATTTACATATTTTTCAATTACCGTATTTGTGTAAAGCTTTATTCCGCTATCATCATTGGCTCCTAACGTATTATACAGAGAAGGCATCAGATGGAATTCAAAATAGCGTTATATTGGAAGAAGGCGTGGTTGTGAATTGCTTTCACCCATATTTTGTACATGTCATCAGGGTGTTAAGAAAATATCACATACCGAATTTCATTGAAATCGGTCTAGTAGTTCCCGAGATATTAGTCGGTTAACGCACTTTTAGTGATTTTCAACATAACCCTTGTATGGGAGGTGGGCGTGGTTATTATCCGATTTCTTCCATTTTTGAACTGTATATGGAAATGCCGAAAGGAAATGACTCTATAGAATTTGGTTGACATAGCTATAGTAGTTTCCGAGATATGTACAAAAACTTAGTAGGGGGCGGGGCCACGCCCACTTTTCCAAAAAAATTACGTCCAAATATGCCCCTCCATAATGCGATCCTTTGTGCCAAATTTCACTTTAATATCTTTATTTATGGCTTAGTTATGACACTTTATAGGTTTTCGGTTTCCGCCATTTTGTGGGCGTGGCAGTAGGCCGATTTTGACCATCTTCGAACTTAAGAAGAGAAATACGTGTACTAAGTTTCATCATGATATCTCAATTTTTACTCAAGTTACAGCTTGCACGGACGGACGGACAGACGGACGGACAAACAGACATCCGAATTTCGACTCTACTCGTCACCCTGATCACTTTGGTATATATAACCCTATATCTGACTCTTTTAGTTTTAGGACTTACAAACAACCGTTATGTGAACAAAACTATAATACTCTCCTTAGCAACATTGTTGCGAGAGTATAAAAACGAATAAGTGAAATGCTAGTGGATATAAAAGTGCAAAATATAAGTCTAGTATTAATTTTAAATCGAAAAAATATGTAATTCAAACTGAGGTAATGTGCAACTTTAATCGCAAATAAATATATTATTGATCTGGAGAACCTCCTCTATCAGCCCATTTGATCACGAAATCCTGGGACGGTATTCTAAAGCCGACCCCACAATTCACAGAGCATCTATTTCTGAAAGTTATATATTATGATATCAAAACTAAATAAAATAAGGTGAAAGTGTTGCCTAGCCCTCATATATCTTTTATACCAAATATTTCCGATTGGTTTTACGCCGTATAAATCGGTCATTTTGTAAAATGTCTTAGCAAAATTAAGTAATCGGGGGTGTTGTGAAATTCAAGACAGAATTGCTTAGCTGTCAGAATTGCAAACCAATTCTGATTTAAAATGGTGTCACAGAATCTGATTGGATTTTCGTTTTTTCGAACATATGCAAAACCAATTTTCGAATCAGCTGTTTACTTATGTGACAAATGTTGTGAATGCAATTTGAATAAAATTTGAAATGAGTTCGGCAATATTAGCTTTCGTTTTATTAGAGGAAGAAAGAAATGAAAGAATTAAACGTAAAATATTAAGGGATCTTAGTAACCCACTTAATGCTCCAGGAGAATCGTAAGTAGAATTTATCTTGTATTTACTTGTGTGTTACTTTACGCGCTTACTTTACAGATTCATATCACATTATCGGCTGAATAAAGACGCATTTATTATGGTGTTAAATATAATAGAACCACATTTGCAGCCCTCGACTATTCCACCGATAATTCAATTGGCAGCAACACTGCGTTTTTTAGCAGAAGGGGCTTACCAACGGGGAGTAGGCCGTGATTCTTGTATCAGTTTGGCAAGAAGCACGGTGTCGCAGATTTTAACAAAAGTGATGTGCCTCTTAGAGAATTACATTTGCGGTCAGTGGGTAAAACTTTCTATGGATGAAAGCGAAAAATTGATTTCAAGAAATCACTTTTTTGGAAAGTACAAAATACCCGGAATAGTGGGTTGTATAGAGTAACACATATAAAAACAAGTAAGGAAGGGCTAAGTTCGGGTGTCACCGAATATTTTATACTCTCGCATGATAAAGTGATAATCGAGATTTCATTATCCGTCATTTACATATTTTTCAAATACCGTATTTGCGTAAAGTTTTATTCCGCTATCATCATTGGTTCCTAATGTATGTATATATTGTACAGAGAAGGCATCAGATGGAATTCAAAATAGCGTTATATTGGAAGAAGGCGTGGTTGTGAATTGCTTTCACCCATACTTCGTACACGTCAACAGGGTCATATCTCGGAAACTACTATAGCTATGTCAACCAAACTCTACAGAGTCGTTTCCTTCAGGCATTTCCATATACAGTTTAAAAATGGAAGAAATCGGATAATAACCACGCCCACCTCCCATACAAAGGTTATGTTGAAAATCACTAAAAGTGCCTTAACCGACTAACAAAACACGTCAGAAACACTAAATTTTACAAAAGAAATGGCAGACGAAAGCTGTACCAAGGCTTTTTTTTAAATTTGAAAATGGGCGTGGCGTCGCCCACTTATGGACCAAAAACCATATCTCAGGAACTACTCCACCGATTTCAATGAAATTCGGTATATAATATTTTCTCAACATCCTGATGACATGTAAGAAATATGGGTGAAATCGGTTCACAACTACGCCTTCTTCCAATATAACGCTATTTTGAATTCCATCTGATGCCTTCTCTGTGTAATATATATGTATGTACATTAGGAACCAATGATGATAGCGGAATAAAACTTTACACATATAAGGTATTTGAGCTGAGGTAACCCTTGTGGAAAAATTGTCGTGATCGGACTATAACTTTTCAAGGTCCCTGATATCGAACACGAAGAACTCAGTGCCTAACCTAACATAACCTAATTTTTCACGGAAAATATCGGTAAATCTCTCAGACATTTTAATGTAATTCAGAGGGCATCATTTTTATACTCTCGCAAAAAAGTTGCTAATAACAGTATCTCGATTATCACTTTATCATGCGAGAGTATAAAATGTTCGGTGACACCCGAACTTAGCCCTTCCTTACTTGTTTTTTCGAAAGATTTGTGACAACGATATGCAAATACGTGCAGTTGATGCGCGGTATCCCGGTTCAAGTCATGATGCTTTCATCTGGGGTATGAGTCACGCTAAACAATATTTCCGTACACAGTATGAGAGTGGGCAGCGTTCATTGAGGTTGCTGGGCGATTGCGGCTACGGAATTGAACCATTTTTGTTAACACCTTATAGAGATCCACAGTTTAACTCAATGGAGTATAAGTTTAACATAGCACATACGGCTGCACGGAATATTGTGGAAAGGACAATCGGAGTTTTAAAGAGCCGTTTCCGATGTTTAGTGTCCACATTACATTACCGCCCTGAAAAAGTGGTTAAAATTGTAAACGTCTGTTGTGCCTTACACAACATCTGCAGACGTTACAACATTGAATATAATCAGGAAGTAGTAATTATTGCAAATGAGACTGACGATGACAATTTTTTTCACTCTGATAATGGTTCAATGCAGAGCGAAGGCCGGAGAATAAGAGACGAAATAGCAAATACTTTTTTCTTAATTTTAAATATAACAGTCTTCAGACTAAACTAAAATCAGTCATATAAATTCAGGTACTTTAAGTATATTTCACAACCAGGATCTTTAATTAAATAATATACTTAATAATTAATCATTTTTTTCGTTATATTGTCTTTTGTGTTCAAACTTGAGAACTTCGAGATTTAGTTGTTCTTTTTTAATCTAATTTTTTTTCCACAATCAGCCCTATCACGCAATCCATCGTAGACTGTTTTTTCGGGAAAGTTACGAAACTGCTATCATGCAATTCGAATAGTTCCGAAAGTAAGTTCGAAATTCGTAGAGTTGCATTCACTGAATTCACTCGGAACGGAAAATTTTTAAGTTTAGCGGAATTTTTGTACGACAGGTTTGTGGTAACGGAGAAATAAATTTAAAAAAAGAAAAATGTAAGTTTTAAATTAAAAATAAATATGTTTTAGTTTGAATTCAATTAAAACTTGTTTTAAAACTTTTAATTGAATTCAAACTATAACATATTATCAATTAAAACTTTTAATTCAAATCAAACTATAACATATTTCCGCAGGTCCAAAGTAATTACCACCAAGCAACAATATGCACTAATGGTTGAGCTGTTACAGCAAAAGCCTGAAATGGCGCAGGGTTTTACAAAGTGCCCTAAAGAGGAAGTGGCAGCTTTTTGGAACAACATGGCCCAAGAACTAAATAGTGTTGGTCCGCCTATCAAGGATATTTCCAGCTGGAAGAAGGTAATATAATAAAGTTATAGATTTTATTGTTGTAACAGGATAATTAAAAGCTTGTTTGAATTATTTTTTATTAGGTATGGCTTGACTGGAAGGCGTATATAAAAAGGAAACTTGTTGAAAATAAAAAGGAGCAGTCAGCTACTGGTGGCGGCAGATATAGGCAGCACCATTTCAACGAATTGGAGGAAGCGGTGATAGCACTAACGGCATTGCAAACAAGTGCAAGTGGCATTGACAATACAGTTAGCATCGGCTTACCAATTGTAGCCGACGTGGGCAACGAGACGTTAGCTGACGTATCAATGCCATCAGTGACCTGCAGTCCAGCACTGCCTAAATGTACTACTAGGCCACCGGAAACCTGTACAGCCGATGTAATTAAAGAACAATTTCAAATTCAAAAAGATTTTCAGGAAAAGGTCATCGAAAAGTTGGATGATCTTTCAGTACGTATGCGACGAGTGGGCAGAGCATTGGAAGTGCAAAATGATTTAAAAAATGCGGAAGTGGAAGAAATTAGAAGGCACAACATAGCTATGGAGAATTTGATAGCTGCTAAGAATTCGATTAAGCAGCGAATGTTAGAAATAGAAGAAAATAAATTGCAAGCAATGACAAAAAATAATTAAATTAATTAAATAAATACTTATTTAAAACTATAACCATTTTGTGTTAATATTTATTTAGGATATTATACTCTGGTAAGTGTTGCACATATAGCTTCTCTGATTTGTGAAGCTGCTTCACTATAAGTTGATGAAAGAATTTCATTACTTTCTGTCAAAATATTTGGTTCCGAATTATTTTCTAAACTTTCATCATTCACGCGAAAGTGAATGCAAACGTTGTGTAACGCTGCCGCAACATTAACGATTTGAGATGCCTTCCATGGCTGGTAGTGAAGTTCACGAGCACCCAGAAGACATCTAAATCGATTTTTAAAAACTCCTATTGTTCTTTCAACGATATTTCTCGCTTTTGCATGTATTTTATTATATTTCTCTTCTGGGCTTCCTGAGGGAGGGGTACGGAATGGTGTCATTAACCATGGTTCTAAGGCATATCAAGCATCTCCTGTACGAATATAAAATTTTTGGGAATTTTTGTAATACAGTGGACCAATAAAGTTTACATACACCTAATTCCATTAAATTCCGACACGTTTATTTGTTTCAAAATGGATAAATTTTGTGGTTTTTTTCTATCCATTTCATGATATGTATATTTAGCATTAAATATGGCATATCAAAATATTTTTTTTTTTTACACAAATAAAAAAAATTTAAGTTAAAGCTTAAAATGAGCATAATTTATATCAAAAAAGTTTACGTACACTTATGATTGTTTATATAAATCAAAAGTAAATACAATACTTTTAACGGGTTTTAGCCTACATTTTGTTGCTATTAGTGTCCCTAGACATCGTTGTATGCTCCCCACTCAATTTCTTGTATTATTTCCGGATATTTTGACCCATTAAGTCCATGATCCAGCTTTTTGGCCTTATTTTGATGAAATTCTATGTTTTCGAATACGGTTTTCCAAAAAGTTCCAGATATTTTGAATAGGATTAATGTCTAGCGATTGCGGGACCTATGGAGTTATTTTTATTTCCACAACAACCATTCACGTACAAGATAAGTTGTGTGTTTTGGGTCGTTATCCTGTGGTAAATAGAAATGGCTGCTAT
Source organism: Bactrocera neohumeralis (assembly GCF_024586455.1). Taxonomy (NCBI): domain Eukaryota; kingdom Metazoa; phylum Arthropoda; class Insecta; order Diptera; family Tephritidae; genus Bactrocera; species Bactrocera neohumeralis. Next base: position 17,434 of record NW_026090013.1, on the reverse strand, counting down.
TAACAGCCGATTTAAGCACACTTAAAATTTAAATTTTTTTCCTAAAATGTTCAGATACGTAAGCTTATCCATGTTTTCACTAATAAAGTCCAAATGTCCAACTCTAGATGCAACAATACACCCGCAAACCATAACATTACCCCCACAGTGCTCTACCATTGGCAATACATTTTGTCCTTGCGACTCTTCATTGATCTTTCTCCACACTTTTCGTGATCTATTCGAACCAAATTTATTAAATTTTGAATCGTCGGTGAACACAATGTTTTCCCAAAACCAATACGGTTTGTTTAAATATTGTTTAGCAAACGCCGACATTTTCTTTTTATTAACCTTATATATGTATGGCTTACGACGCGCGACTCGTCTATGATAACCAGCACTCTTCAACAAATTCCTTACTGTTTGGGGATTTATTTTTTTGTGTACATTTCAAAAATGTATAAGCATATGTATGTATCTGAGCATTTTAAGAAAAAGATTTAAATTTTAAGTGTGCTTAAATCGGCTGTTAATAGCAGCCATTTCTATTTACCACAGGATAACGACCCAAAACACACAACTTATCTTGTACGTGAATGGTTGTTATGGAAATAAAAATAACTCCATAGGTCCCGCAATCGCTAGACATTAATCCTATTCAAAATATCTGGAACTTTTTGGAAAACCGTATTCGAAAACATAGAATTTCATCAAAATAAGGCCAAAAAGCTGGATCATGGACTTAATGGGTCAAAATATCCGGAAATAATACAAGAAATTGAGTGGGGAGCATACAACGATGTCTAGGGACACTAATAGCAACAAAATGTAGGCCAAAACCCGTTAAAAGTATTGTAATTACTTTTGATTTATATAAACAATCATAAGTGTACGTAAACTTTTTTGATATAAATTATGCTCATTTTAAGCTTTAACTTAAATTTTTTTTATTTGTGTAAAAAAAAAAATATTTTGATATGCTATATTTAATGCTAAATATACATATCATAAAATGGATAGAAAAAAACCACAAAATTTATCCATTTTGAAGCAAATAAACGTGTCGAAATTTAATAGAACTAGGTGTATGTAAACTTTATTGGTCCACTGTATATATGTTTGTATGTATAATACCCAAAAGCCAAGTGTTTCGTTCACCATCGAGGTACTTTTTCTCAAGAAAATAACGAGCATTGCTGACATTCCATATGTGCGAGTCGTGATTGCTGCCAGGAAACTGAGCGCTCACATAACGTATTTTCATTTTATTGTCACATATCTGCAAAACATTGATTAAGATGTTTGAAATGCGAATTTGTTACCAGACTTACAATCATGGCATTGATACTAAAGTATCCTTTGCGGTTATAATAGAGAAACTTATCTTTAGTTGGAGCAACGATTTTAATATGTGTCCCGTCTACACACAAAATCGCGCCTGGAAATCCGTATTTCTGAAAAAAATCCTTTTTTCGCTTCCCTTTTTTCAACGTTACTTAACTCGAGGTTTATCCACTGAGGGCACAAATGGGACTGAAGCAATCCCAATACTTCTTTTAAGATGCAACAAAATGTTGACTGAGCCATTGGAATATCGAAGTCTTTACCCACTCCATGCTGATAGCCTCCTTCAGCTAAAAACCGTAAAACCGAAGACAATCGATGAAGTAAAGAAATAGATGACGATCTTGAAGAACTTGCATTCCTCTCTAGAACATCGAGGACATATGTAAAGGCCGCCTTATTTAAGCGATAGTTTTTAATAAACCTGTTTTAGAAAAATAATTTTAATAAAATTTAATAATGAATTTTTGTGGATTTTTGAACTGTACATTGTTTCGTCCACATCGAAAGGGTTGCTCTTGTCCCTCAGTGATTTTCGTTGAATTTTTAGATCACGCCGACTTCTCTCACGTTCTTCCTCAAGCAACATAAATAAAAACGTTAGCGAATACATATTTTGTTCGTAAAATCAATTTGAATATAAACGATTTCACTTTTATTAATCAAAATTTTAATATTTTCTTCTACACAGCTGATTTCGAAATGTCAAAATTCAAATTTAAGTCTGGCAACAAAAGTTTCGAATTCACATGAATTCAGTGATAGCAAATTACGTAGCGGACATTCGTATTCGTAGCTTCGCTACGATGGATTGCGTGATAGGGCTGAATAGCTTTAAGCAATTGAGTACTTATACTTACAAACTCATCTTTCAATTCAGTAATAGCTCTTCCAACAGTTTTATTATTACTCTCTATTGATTGGTATCTACGCCTCAAGCTGCTAGCATTTTTAGATTGCAGTTCTATTATCTGATCAAATTTTTTCAATATATCTCCATTTTTTTTAATCTTCCTCATCCAAAAATCTTTTTTAACGATCTGCTGTACTTTCTAATTTTTGCCTTCTAGGTACACTAGAATTTATTTCGTGCTGCCTTTGTGACGTGGAGGGTATATCGTCGACATCTTTTTGTCTATTGGATGCATTATAACTTAAATTTATATTTGTTCCCCTGGCGATGAGGAAGACAAATCTACATTCACCCCTGCAATTGGTATATTTAAATTCTCATTAACGGGTTGGGTGCCAAGAGAAACGCTTAATATGCCTTCTATAGTTTGCGAAATGCCACAAAGACGCACAATGGTTTCTTCGTTTGGAGTGAGCTGATATTTTGAAAATGGAGCACCTCCTGTTGCTCGACTCTCAATTTTGTTGTGAGCTAATTTTCTTTTGATTTCGCTTTTCCACTCAGTTATAACCTATAGAAATAAGTTTAATTTAATCGCAGTTTAATTTTCACTGAAATTTATTTACCTTTTTCCACCCGTTTACGTCTTTGTGTGGAGGACCTGCAGCATTAAGGGATTCAATTAATTCCTGCCATAACGAATCTATCGTCGGCTTATTTCGTTTCGTAAATCCTCTTAAGATATCAGGATCTTTTTCTATATATTCAATTATAATCATATTTTGCGTTCTGTTCTTATGTTTTCCCTTACAAAAATAAAGTTAATTACTTCGTAACAATAAAATAAATAAATTTCTTAACTTACATTTTGTCAACCGTCTAACAACACACAGAAATATAAACTGAATAATCAAATCTGTTGGCGATTATCTTCTTTTTTTATTTCTGATAGCAAAACCGAAAAAATTGGTTTCGATGACACCCAAAACCGATACAAATTCTGTTTCGAACATCAAACCAATAATATCTGAATTCATGACACCTACTACGTTTTTTGATCGGTTTCAATTCTGATTCCCACAACTATCAGATTCCTCAACACCCCTTAATGATTTAATGAAACTAATTGAATTTATAACTAAATACAATGTGCATTCCAAAGTAAACAGGGCTTTTTGAATCTAGCACCCCATGGTGGCGCCATTTATATGTCGACTGGTGCGTTAGAATCTGCTATCTTAATCGATTGTTCACTGAGAATTTCATGACATTTCATGGATTAGAAGTGAATTTATTGCGGTTTAAGTGTCAATATATTTGTGTTATCGGTGCGAAAATGAACTTTGAACAAAGAGCCAACATTAAATTTTGTTTTAAAATTGGTAAAACTTTTACCGAAACGTTTCAATTGATGAAACAAGTTTATAGCTATGATTGCCTATCTCGTACCAGAGTGCAATAATGGTTTCATCGTTTTCAAAGTGGTTGTGAGGACGTAAATGACGATCAACATGTGGATCACTTAAAATCCGTGATCAACGGGAATTCCTTCGAAACTGTTCGTAAATTCATCAAAAATCAGCATTGAAAATCGTAGATATAGAATTAAACATCTCTAAAACATCGATTTATTGCATTTTGACCTGCCATTTGGGCTTACGAAAGGTGTGCGCACGGTTTGTTCCGCACAAATTGACTGACGACCAAAAATTGCTCAGAATCCGTCTCATCGATCGACGCTTCTGACCGATTTGATTTTGACCAAAAATCACATTTAAACCATTAACCACTCCCCGTATTCACCTGATATGGCACCGTCCGACTTCTTCCTTTTCGGAAAAATGCATTTGCTCATGAAAGGAAAGCGTTATGCTGACGTAGAGGCCATTCAAAAGACTTGCACCGGCATTCTGGCGGCCATACCGGCCAACGAGCTAAAACACTCGTTCGATATGCTTTTGGACCATGTAAAAAGCTGTGTTGAAGCACAAGGAGACTATATTGAATAAAATAAATTGATTTAGCCGAAAAAACCAATTGTTCTGTTTTTTATAAGTCCTGTTTACTTTGGAACGTACCTTGTATAGATTTATCTAGAAAATGTTGTAGTAAATTAATAGAATGGATGATTATGCTACGTTATGCAGCATAAATGGGTCGTCATATTGACCGACTATTTCTGTTAATGCTATCGAGATTTTTACCGTTTTTTACGGTCTGCGGATTTTTTGGTATGTTTAAATTTTTTTTAATTTATGTTTCGGTCGTGTTGGCTATTATTCTGTAGGAAAGAAAATAATCGCATACTAGTAAACAATCTCCAAGCCATGGTGAATTTTCTGAAACTTTCCAGCGGAACCTTTTGAGGGGGTCCTTTAAATACTATTTTGTCCAGAATTTTGAAAATGCCGCCAGAGAAGCCATTGTCAATAAATTTGTACATAACTTAAGATGTGTAGTTTTATCTTAAAATAAAAACAAACTGACACATAATATTTCAATAAAATGGAACACCTTAACTCGAAGTCTTTATCTGGAAAGACTCAGCTGTTGAGAAAGACAGAGCGAAGTTGCGTCAGGTGGAAGTGCTGCCATTATCTGCGTTCGCAATTTTTGTTTCACATGCACAATGTACTTCTTTATCGCATTAGGCGATGCTCGGCGTGTAGCATTAGTAAGAAGACATAATGGAATTATAATATGGAAAGTTTTGCCTTTTATTGTTTGTTGTATGTTTGTTATATGTCAGGTTGGAATTGGCAAGCCAACCATTTGCACAATGCAGACTTTTCGTGTCCAGAAATTGGTTTAATACTAAGAGTGAGCTCTTTTCTACCGATTGGCTTCGATTTTATCGGCTGAAGTAGTTCCTTGCGTATGAGTAACAAGGGTGACCATTGCCGTTTGTCAGTCATTGGAGGTATTATTTTGAGTAACTCAGTAGCATTCCGTTGAACTTTCTTTTTCAATCTTAAAAAAGCTAGCGTCCAACGACTTTTCTTTCGGCATATTTTTAAAATATTAGGGTGGTCCGCAGTTGTCTTTCTTTACGATTTGTGATAGTGTCTCATATGCTTGAGGAAGATTGTGACTTCCATACAGGATATCGTCTACACACGTTTGTGTTTTGAGAAGTGTGGAAATGGCTTAAGGCGAGTTTGTTCTAGTATTTGTAGCTTTGAAAAATCTTCCGAATACTGATCTTCAGGGGTTATGATTGATATTGTGAATTGAAGTATTCGTTTGAAATTCCACAACTTGAGATGTTATGATGGTAACTAGTTCTGTTACTAGTCCACCTAGAAACTAACCACTTTGATTTTTGGTTTTTGTTGTCTTTATGTTTTGTTATTTATTGCTTCGTACTTGTTTGTACAGGATTTGTCCGAAAAGTAATAGGTCTGGGGGATTTAAAAAAAAATGCATTGAACCATTCGTTACAATTTTTTAAAAACTTTCAAAATAGGCTCCTTCTGCGTCGATTCAGCGCTGCCAGCGCGATTTCCAAGCATCAAGGGGTCACGGAAGGCATCATACTTAAAAGCCTTGAGAGCCGAGGTGCATGCTACTTGGATCCCCTCTGTTGTCGCAAAATGGAGTGTGCCTTTCGGAATATTGCCTCTTTGTCCAGGGATTATACTCAAAGATCACCTGTAATTACAATATTTAAGAATTTTTGAATGTTCAAATTTTCTTGGGATATTTCCGCTCGCCGCAATATCGAGCACTTTTGGGACCATCTTCGCGCTAACCTTTCGCATGTTCAAGTGCTCCGTCACATTGTCATGAACCACAGATTTTAATAAATTTAACATCTGGACCATAAACAAACACTTAGTGGACGGTCTGAGTTCAAAACTTTGCGCACCAGTCCGAATCCAGTTGATGCGCGCAGGCTCCGAAGTACGGTCGTGGCGGAAGAAAATCAGTCCAAATCGGGTAATTCAGGTAAATCGGCTCGCAACTTATCGGCGCAACTTGGATGGCCATTACAGCAGATAATAACTTGAACCTCTTTTCCCACGATGTTCAATAAATTTCGTTTAACACTCTAGATTTGCCTTTTCGCTTGAAATATTGCCAGACGTTTCTGTCCATCAAGGTGTACGGACGTGTTTTCTAACTCGCTCCGTGTAATCAAATTGTGAAAAGTCTGCAGGTACTAGCAAGCGCACAGGCAGCGAAGAAAATTACAACGCAAGGTGAGAACGTAATAAAAAAAGGCCCGTCTGTACAAACAGGCATTGACCGCTACGTCAATATAAAAAGGAAATAAAGTCCTTCAAAGGCAGCGGTCAATCCAAAAAAATTTCAAAGCGGCACACCAAATAAAAATAAAACGGAAGTTTTAAATGGCATCAGATTTGCCATACTAAGCAATGGTTCAGACGACGATGCGAAGGGTACCACCACAGTCGTTAATGCGAAACCACCTCCAATATATTTGCGCGAACGTAGCAGTAATACCCTTGTTGCGAAATTAAGTGAAATTGTTGGCACTAACAATTTTCATATAGTGCCTTAGAAAAAAGGCAATATAGACGAAACAAAAATTCAGTCGTACACTGAAAAAAGTTTCATGGAAATAGTTAAATTTTTGTCAAATAAAAACAAAAATTATTATTCGTATCAACTGAAGAGCTCTAAGGGCCTAGTTGTTGTAATCAAGGGTATAGAGTCTGCCGTAGACTCTAGTGAAATCAAAGAAGCATTGGAAGAATGTGGTTTTGGAATTAAAACAGTTGTAAATATATTTAACAGAAACAAAGTACCTCAGCCAATGTTTAAAATTGAGTTGATGCCGAACTCAAGTCAACTTAAAAAAAATGAAACACATCCAATATATAATTTGAAATATTTGCTGCATCGTAGAGTAACTGTGGAAGAACCACATAAAAGAAACGGTCCGGTACAATGTACTAACTGCCAAGAATATGGGCATACTAAATCATACTGCACTCTACGCAGTGTTTGTGTGGTATGTGGTGATTTACATCCCACTTCTAAATGCACCCTTAAGAAAGAAGAATTAAATAAAAAATGTAGCAATTGTGGAGGAAATCACACTGCTAACTACAGGGGTTGTCCTGTATATAAAGATTTGAAATCGAAGTTGTCACAGGGCATTCAAGCACGTCGTAACCAAATGTTACAAACACCCCGTAATGAAATTATATTAACCTCAGAGAAAAGTTCAAATCCTATTACTTCTATCAATAATAATATACAAGGAAGCTATGCTAATGTGGTGAAAGGCAACACTGTGCAAATGCAACTGCCGCAAAATCCTCCAAATGGAGGTATTGAAACTATGATTATAAATCTTACACAGTGTATGACACAATTTATGTCTAGCATGCAAAACATGATCCAGGATTTAATAAAATCACAAAATCAAATGCTGCAAAATTTATTAAGTAAAAAATGAGCTTACTAAACATATGTATATGGAATGCTAACGGTGTTAACCAACATAAATTAGAGATCATTAGATTTCTGTCTGAAAAAAATATAGATGTAATGCTTATATCAGAAACTCATTTAACAAATAAAAATAATTTCAATATACCGGGATTTAGACTCTATGTCACAAATCATCCAGATGGAAAAGCGCATGGTGGCACGGCAGTGTTGATTAGAAATCGTTTAAACCACTATGCCCTAGAATCTCATGCTACACCACAGTTAAAAGCTACAACAATATCACTCAAAAATCGGGGTTGTGACTTAAACCTTACGGCTATATACTGCCCACCTCGTTTTAAAATTACAGAAATCGAGTTTAAAGACTTTTTTGGAACACTAGGTCAAAGATTTCTTGCAGGTGGAGATTACAACGCAAAACACACGTACTGGGGCTCACGTCTTATTAATCCGAAAGGACGACAGTTGTACTACACTATTATGAATAAGCATAATAAGCTGGATATAATATCTCCTGGTAAGCCGACATACTGGCCCAGTGATAGAAGAAAAATACCAGACTTAATAGATTTTGCTGTAGTCAAAAATATAGATAGATCGCTTATGACAGCTGATACATGTACAGACTTATCATCTGATCATTCTCTTGTACTAATAAAGTTATACGAACAGCCCATGATATTTAGCCAAAAGTTTCTCTAACGTCATATAAAACTAACTGATTGTAGCATTGAAAGTAAATCAGCAGCCATATCAATATTGATTGCAAAATAAATACAGAAAGAGACATTGATGAAAATATAAGAGAAATTAATGACCTAATAACTAATGCAGCTGTATTGGCAACACCAAAAAGAAACAATAAACCAGTTGGTTTTAGAAAGATCACCAATAATGAAATATAGAAGCTTGTAAATGAGAAGAAGAACACAACACCGAAAATTATATAAAGAAATTGTGTCCAAATTCTAGCAAGCAAAACTCCCTTTGGAAAGCCCAAAAGTCTTTCAAGCCACCAGTAGATTCCAACATGCCTCTAAGACAGTTGAATGGTAATTGGGCACGTAGTGATGAGTATAAGGCAAATTGCTTTGCAAATCACGTAGAAAAGGTATTTCAACCCAATTGCCCAAAAAACAACTTTGAGTTGCCAATCTTGCCTAACACGGCAAACGAGTCGCATGTGTCTATTAGGACTTCTACTTCTGAAGTTACTAGAATAATAAAGGAACTTAACCCTAAAAAGTCACCAGGATATGATAATATTACCCCAAAAATGCTAATTGAGTTACCAAATATTGCCGTAGAAGTGCTCTCTTTGCTCTTCAATGCAATTCTTTATCTCGGACACTATCCTAATTCATGGAAAAAGTCGCAGATTATCTTGATAGACAAACCTGGGAAAGACTTAACACAGCCGTCTTCATACAGACCAATCAGTCTTCTACCCTGTCTTTCTAAAATATTTGTAAAAGTGTTACTATCAAAGATGTCTCCTTTCCTCCACGAAAATAATATAATACCAACGCACCAATTCGGGTTTCGTGAAAAACATAGCACGATAGAGCAAGTAAATAGAATCACTAACGAAATAAGAAAAGCATTTGAGCACAGAGAGTACTGTTCAGCTATATTTCTGGACGTGGCTCAGGCGTTTGATAAGATATGGCATGAGGGCCTCTTATATAAGATTAAAAATATTGTACCTTCAGAATTGTATAAAACATTGGAGTCTTATTTAAAAAATAGAAAATTTATGGTAAAAGTGGGAGATTTCATATCTGATGAAAGACAGATAAGGGCTGGTGTACCCCAGGGCAGTGTTTTAGGTCCAACACTATACATCATATACACAGCAGATCTTCCAACAGCTAACAATGTATTAACTTCAACTTTTGCGGACGACACAGCAATAGTGAGCCGTAACAAATGCCACATAATAGCATCAAGAATATTAGCCAAGCACTTAAGGTTTGTCGAAGAATGGCTAGCCAACTGGCGTATAAATGTGAATGAACAAAAGTGTAAGCATGTTACATTTTCGCTTAGACCAAATATGTGTCCGGCAGTAAAAATGAATAATATTCTAGTACCCCAAGCGAATGAAGTAACTTATCTTGGTATTCACCTAGATAGAAGACTTACGTGGAGAAAACATATATCTAGTAAAATAACTTGCATGAAGATAAGAGCTGCAAATTTAAATTGGCTATTAAATAAAAACTCCAAACTTAGCCTAGACAACAAAGTGCTTTTATATAAAGCGGTCATAAAGCCGATTTGGATGTATGGCATTCAACTGTGGGGTACGACCTGTGCAACTAATATAGACATAATACAAAGCTTCCAATCAAAAATGCTTAGATCAATCAAGTGTTCGCCATGGTACATGCGTAATGAAAATATCCATAAAGACCTCGGTATTTCTATGGTGAGGAAAGAAGTAGAAGACAGTAGAATTAAATATATATCTAATCTCCGTGATCACCCAAACCCTTTGGCTAATGCTTTGGTACATTCCTGCAATCAAACACGCCTTCAAAGAAGAGATATGCCCGCGTACTAAGGAGCAATGTATCACCAAAACAGCTCAATCACTTGCTTGAGCGTGTCTAGTTTTAAATAGATTTAAGATTTTATAACTTATTGTTAGGCTTTTAAAACAAAAAGCAGATTCAATAAATAAAAAGATATTGAAAAAAAAAAAATGAATTAAATAGCCGAAGAAGATAATAACTTCATTAATTGCCTGTTTATGTCCCATTTTAATCTAAACGGAAATGTAGTTAATCCAATCTAGATATAATCTACGAGACCGAACTTCACCCAGAACCAGTCACTGGGCAGTGAGCAAGTTTATCAAAGTGTATTATCGGGCCATATGTCTTTGAAGAAAATCATGTAAAAATAACTGTCAAAAAGCACCATTATTTAAAGATTTTGAATAAGTTGTTTTTACCCAGAACTACGCCGAAGAGGTACTATCTCTTTCAATAGCTGAAAAGTGTATTCAAAATTGGAATCACAATTTTTTAGCATAAAAAACGGCGTATGAAGAAGGTTCTGCATAAATTGTGAGTAAGTTATGTTTTTGGTAAATATAGTATACATACGTTTTCTTTAAAGTTTTTTGCTATTCGGCTTACTACTCATAAATAGTTTAAAGTTGTTAAGGTTTCAACCGTTTTATGTCCGTGCAAAAATTGAGCTAGTCATTGAGGGAGCAAAATGGCCGGTCATACAGAAATTTTGAAAATATCCGTGAAATTGTAATTAAGATGAACATGCAGCTTAAAATTTTTTTGACATTGGTAATGTAGTGCAGAGACCTTAACCACGTGTGAAAAATATAATATTATAAAAGACTACATCAACACTCAGAATCCGAAAATTTCAGCAATAAAGTTGTGTCAAGAGATGCAACAAAGCTTTGAAAAAACTTTGACCCCCAAACTGTACGTAACATTTTACACAAAGCTGGTTATCTTGTTATCATGGTTATTATGGACGAGTGCCACGACGTAAACCATTCATACGTATAAAAAAGAAGCTGGAGTTCGCCAAACTTAATGTTAGTCAGCCGGGATATATCTGGAATAAGGTAGTATTTAATGACGAATCAAAATTTAATATGTTCGGTTCCGTTGGTGCTCAAAAAATTTGGCGAAAACGAAACAAAAAGCTCCAGGAAAATAATATAATTAAGACTGTGAAACAAAGCGGTAGGGTAGTGTAATGGTTTGGGGGTGCACTGCAGCATTTGGTGTGGGAATTCTCGTTTTTATCCCTGATAATATAAATAAGTACTCATAGGCAGTCATTTTTGTTGCAACAAGTGCAATACTGTCTTATCTACCATTGTAAGCAATTAAAAACACTTCCGCAATCCCCAGAAACTATCCATATAGAATATTTTTGGCATCTACTGGAAAAAATACGAACTCACCTTATAACATCGAACGATTCCCTTAGGCCATACATACAGAATGAGCAAATATAACTCTTCAGCAGATATCTAACTTAGTTGGAAGCATGCGCCGACCTTTAGAAACAGTTATTCAGGCCAAAAGAGAATTAACAAAATATTAGAATTAAAAAAATCGGATTTAAAACAATATTTTCAATATGTGTGCTGAACTTTTTTTTTGTAGAATCTTTGAACTTTAAAAATTTATATCTTTAAAACTATTTTTAAATATATGAAATATTAGGTTAAATATATAATTCTAAAGAGTGTTTGGTGAATTCGTATTTTTAGTTCGCTCCGTGAATTCTGTGTTTACAAAAAGCAAACAAGCAAAAAGTACAAAAAAAAAAAATAGATTAAATTGAAAACAAACAAATAAAAACAGTGCGCACAAATTGTTATTAATAAACATAAACAAATTGGACACCAAACGCAAAGAAAAAACAAAATGAAAACAAGTAAGGAAGGGCTAAGTTCGGGTGTCACCGAACATTTTATACTCTCGCATGGTAAAGTGATAATCGAGATTTCATTATTCTTCATTTAAATATTTTTCAAATACCGTATTTTTGTAAAGTTTTATTCCGCTATCATCATTGGTTCCTAATGTTTCTACTCGTATTATACAGAGAAGGCATCAGATGGAATTCAAAATAGCTTTATATTAGAAGAAGGCGTGGTTGTGAACCGATTTCACCCATATTTCGTACATGTCATCAGGGTGTTAAGAAAACATTATATACCGAATTTCATTGAAATCGGTCTAGTAGTTCCTGAGATATGGTTCTTGGTCCATAATTTTCAATTTTTAAAAAAAGCCTGGATGCAGCTTCCTTCTGCCACTTCTTCCGTAAAATTTAGTGTTTCTGACGTTTTTTATGAGTCGGTTAACGCACTTTAGTGATTTTCAACATAACCTTTGTATTTCTTCCATTTTTGAACTGTATATGGAAATGCCTTAAAAAAACGGCTCTGTAGAGTTTGGTTGACATAGCTAGTAGTTTCCGAGATATGTACAAAAACTTAGTAGGGGGCGGGGTCACGCCCACTTTTCCAAAACAATTGGGTCCAAATATGCCCCTCCCTAATGCGATCCTTTGTGCCAAATTTCACTTTAATATCTTTATTTATGGCTTAGTTATGACACTTTATAGGTTTTCGGTTTCCGCCATTTTGTGGGCGTGGCAGTGGGTCGATTTGGCCCATCTTCGAACTTAACCTTCTTATGGAGCCAAGGAATACGTGTACCAAGTTTCATCATGATATCTCAATTTTTACTCAAGTTACAGCTTGCACGGACGGACGGACAGACGGACGGACGGACGGACAGACGGACGGACAGACAGACATCCGGATTTCGACTCTACTCGTCGCCCTGATCACTTTGGTATATATAACCCTATATCTGACTCTTTTAGTTTTAGGACTGACAAACAACCGTTATGTGAACAAAACTATAATACTCTCGTTAGCAACATTGTTGCGAGAGTATAAAAATCAAACAACTAATAATGACTGCTGCTCAGCCTCACCAGCAAGGCTGTATCCAACAAAAGCAACTCCTGGCAAAAACAAATGTAACGGCGATGATAGGTCATCGCAGCGATCAGCTGAAAAGGAAACTAAGCAAGCGCAGTCAGCAGAAAACAGCAATCGGGCAACAACAAATGTGCTGACAGCAACCAGTATACGGCAGAGAAGGTATAATATGGAGAAGGTTCAATTGCGGACAGGCGTGTGAACTGTCAAGAGCTAACAAAATGCTATTAGTGGATTTCACCACTTTTGGCTCAGAAGGAGAAATTTTAACAGTGATGAGTGAACAGAGCTGAGCATTCGATGAAAATTAGGCTCTGAAATATAAATTGCTCGTACAGACGTATGTTGCTCTTTTGCTTATATTTTTATACGCTTACATGCAATCATATCAATTGATATGAATATCATTTTGCGAATTTTTGTGAATTCATGCAAAATTGATAACATTATCATTAAGTTATGCTATTTTCAAGGTAATATTTGTAGTTAACGTGCAAATAAAATATTTTTAAAATATTTCTTAACTTTGATAATATAGTATAATTTCATATATGTACATATATGCATATATATGCTATATATGTGATATATTCTCTACTATAAACACTTAATACATATAATACAATAATAATATATGTAAATCACACGTTTTATCATTTAAAACTTTCATACGCATCTATCCTGCAGATACAAATGTTCGTAAGTACAAATAAATTTTCCAATCAAAATATTATCATTTATCAGTAATATATTATGCGCGCGCTGCTCTAAATGTACATGCACACAAACATATGTATGTGCGTATGACATTGCCACACAAATAATTCATACACAAACCTACATATGTATATACATATCTGTATACACATGTGGATATGTCACCCGCAAAAGTTGCAAATATTGGTTTACAAAAACAACAATCGTTTGAAATAGCGTCAGTATTGCCGACGTCAAAATTTATAGTAAATTACACAACAACAAAATTTTCATGGATGAACGCAAACGTACTTTCAAAAAGCATATTCGATTCATTCATAAAAGCAGACGCATTACATCTCCCCAAGCATGGCTTGCCTACAAGCGTCTTTTCAAAAGCTTAAATTCATAAATTGAATATTTATCTGAAATTTTATAAAAGGAAAAAAGTGACAACCCCACAAATATACATATATTAAAATATATTAGAAAAAATTGACAACATTGTTTATTTGTCGATTTTCAAGTCAAGAAATATTTTAAAGAAAATATTCAATATTCTCTGATTTATGTGTACAGTCAATCCCGGTTAAGTAGTACTCCGCTTAAATGAAAATCAAATCCCTCCTTCATCACTTTTAACAGCCTATATTATATCTTGCTGCATCTCACGGTTTGTTTTTTGAAATACATATAAGTTATTTTTTGAAGTACCACTTGCTTAAGTATCCGCACTCGCTTATGTGCTATATTACATTTTTATTTTTAACAAACCACAAAATTCTGTATCTTTGATTGTGGCACATAACCGGGATTGACTGTATTTGTCAAGGAATGTAAAAAATATTTTGTAATTCTGAAATATTTTTACGCAGCTTCGTCGATATACATCCAAGCTCACGCATAAACATACATATGTACATATTTACGCGGGTTTGTAGGCGCAGCTGTACATCGGCAAGGGAAGCGGTGACAATCGCGGCCATTCGTTTATTTGTTTCGGCACAGCTTGGATATTTGGTTAGCAGAACTTGAACAACGGAATTATGTTAAATATCATATTCTTTACATTGCGAAAATATGCATGAAGTTGAACTTTTGGAACGTCGCGCCTATTCGTAAATTCTTGTTGCATATTCGCAATATGTCGTGTTTTTTGTTGTTGGCCTTTTTTTGTTTGGCTGTATTTACAAGTAAAAACAAAAATGCAATATAGCAATGATGTATATATTGCAGTGTATATTTCAAAAGAATTTTAGCATTGAATTGACTTATTGTTTTTGAATATGCTCTGGTTATAGCGTTTATTGTAAATGCGATTGATCTTCTACGTTAATGGATGTATGCTCCCTTGCGCTTGCAACCAATTTTGATTTTTGTTTGTATACATATTCTATATTTTGACGTGGTTGATCCCAATTTAAAATTTTTACAAATACTTTTACTTGGCTTGTTCCAAATAAACTTATTTGTATACATACCCCAAATTTTTAATTGTTTTTGTATTTACATTGAAATTGCAACGGTATGGCCGCAATTCAAAATACTACAAGGACATATAAAAATAGTGCAAGGTCGGGAATTAAATGTTGTATGCGCAGTTGCCAAAAATCAACAAGTAAGGAAGGGGGAACACTTCGGGTGTCACCGAACATTTTATACTCTCGCATGATAAAGTGATAATTGAGATTTCATTATCTGTCATTTACATATTTTTCAAATACCGTATTTTTGTAAAGTTTTATTCCGCATCATGATTAGTTCCTAATGTATATATTATACAGAGAAGGCATCAGATGGAATTCGAAATAGCGTTATATTGGATGAAGGCGTGGTTGTGAACCGATTTCACCCATATTTCGTACATGTCATCAGGGTGTTAAGAAAATATTATATACCGAATTTCATTGAAATCGGTGGAGTAGTTCCTGAGATATGATTTTTGGTCCATAAGTGAGCGACGCCACGCCCATTTTCAATTTTTAAAAAAAGCCTGGGTGCAGGTTCCTTCTGCCATTTCTTCCGTAAGATTGAGTGTTTCTGACGTTTTTTGTTATTCGGTTAACGCACTTTTAGTGATTTTCAACATAACCTTTGTATGGGAGGTGGGCGTGGTTATTATCCGATTTCTTCCATTTTTGAACTGTATATGGAAATGCCTGAAGAAAACGACTCTATAGAGTTTGGTTGACATAGCTATAGTAGTTTCCGAGATACGTATAAAAAACTTAGTAGGGGGCGGGGCCCCCCCCACTTTTCCAAAAAAATTACGTCCAAATATGCCCCTCCATAATGCGATCCTTTGTTGTACTCTCCTTCGCAACTTTGTATTATAGTTTTGTTCACATAACGGTTGTTTGTAAGTCCTAAAACTAAAATTAAAAGTCAGATATAGGGTTTAATATACCAAAGTCTATCAATGAGGAGCTAGAGTGTGAAATCCGGATGTCTAATCTGTCCGTCCGTCTGTCCTGATGGAACCATTTAACTGTAACATTAGTAAAAATTGAGATATCATGATGAAACTTTATATAAAAGTATTATTCTTTAACTCCATAAGAAGATTGTGTAAAGTTATATAAGATGGGCAAAATCACGGCATTAATTTTACCCATGCCCACAAAATGGCGAAAACCGAAAACTTATAATATATCATAACTTCAAGCCATAAATAAAGATATTAAAGTGAAATTTGGCACAAAGGATCGCATTAGGGAGGAAATTGAATTCTGTATGATGTTCGATTGGACGGCTAACAGAGCTGATAGAATCACAAAGGAATTCACCATTCTCGCTGCTATTTAGCAGAATTGAGCACGTTCAATGGCAGAAATATATGTAAAACGACTGAATTCATGCGAGAATAAATAAAGAGAAATGCTTTGAAGAAAAATATGCACAGTCACACAAAGAGTGTAAAGAAGCATTCTCTGAGACACATACACATGCGTGATCTTGTATCATATGAACCATTTTTTTCAGAAAAATTTTAAAAATTTTATTTTTTTACAAAATCTTAAAAAATTAGATAAATAAAATAAATTAATTAATTTTATTTTTTAATTTTTTAATTATTTCAAAAAAGTTATATTTATTTCGTCTATTACAAAGCGAAGATGTGTCAAATGAACTTAATTTCTTCAAAGAAAATTGATGACCTTCATGAAATATGCATATTCGCATTATTTCGTTATCATTTCCATATTTGCACCAATAGAATTTCTATGGCGTATACCTACATATGTACATATGTATGTACATATATTATTTCTTTGGCACATTTGTCGGTATGTTTACGAAGGCAAATGCGAGCCATATACATATGTACATACATACATATGTACATTCATAATAACAAGTGTCGCACGCTTCTTTCGTGTCTCCGTTGTCACGGTCAACCAATGGCCGAAACTTGCGTTTTGTCAAAGAGTCAAGCGCTGAACAAATTGAGCACGACAGACTGCAAGCGACATCTGTCAAATATAAAAATACACACGTTTTTATGGACACAGTTATGTAGTTGTGCAGCTGGCTCAATAACTGTGTCCCTAAGAACGTGTGTATTCTAATATTCGTTTGCAGCCTGTCGCGCTCAATGTGTTCAGCACTTCAATGTGTCGAAACACTGA
>NW_026090012.1:0-27219 GCF_024586455.1 Bactrocera neohumeralis | reverse complement strand
ACCACACAAACACTGCGTAGAGTGCAGTAAGATTTAGTATGCCCATATTCTTGGCAGTTAGTACATTGTACCGGACCGTTTCTTTTATGTGGTTCTTCCACAGTTACTCTACGATGCAGCAAATATTTCAAATTATATATTGGATGGGTCTCATTTTTTTTAAGTTGATTCGAATTCGGCAACAATTCAATTTTAAACATCGGCTGTGGTACTTTATTTCTATTAAATATATTTACAACTGTTTTAATTCTAAAACCACATTCTTCCAATGCTTCTTTGACTTCACTAGAGTCTACGGCGGACTCTATACCCTTGATTACAACAAGTAGGCCCATAGAGCTCTTCAGTTGATACGAATAATAATTTTTGTTTTTATTTGACAAAAATTTAACTATGTCCATAAAACTTTTTTCAGTGTAGGACAGAATTTTTTTTTCATCTACATTGCCTTTTTTCAAAGGCACTATATCTAGCCTTTACCGCCATTTTAGCGTAAGCGACAAAAACCAAACTTTACAGGAGAAGGTTTTTTTTAAATACTTTTAACCATTAATGTGGTAGTAATTTAAAATTTCTCATACATTAATGCTTTTCAGACATTTACATATATAATTGAAAAAAAAAATAAAATTAATAAGTATTTATGCTATTTATGGCGCTTACATTTTTTTTGCTGTTCCAATCTAAGGTTATTTTGGCGTTTACGATAAAAATATCTATTAAAGTAACTAAGTCTAAGGAACTGTATTTGGTAAATAAATACGTATTTTTGAAGGTTTTTAATGAAATAGTCATAATTATAACTGAAAAATATATTTATTTATATAAAATATTTGAAATATTTGTTAAACTTATGCTATGTATATACAAAATAAAGTTTTCTTTAACTTAACACCACGTATTATTCCATCATAGTTGTTAAACAAAATATTATGTGTAAATGAAACATATTTATATTAAAAACTCGTAATCAGATGTACTAGGTACTTATATAAAATGAAGTAATTTGTTTTTAATGCTCCTTATCAGAATCATCATGATCCGTTTCAGCTAAAGCATCGCGTATGGTTCCATCATGCCTCATATTTAAATATTCTTGATGGTATCTGCTTGGTATTATATTTTTGTTGCATAGCTCTTGTAAATCTTTGTATTTAGCAGCTGAAATTTTGAGCTCTTCAACGTATAAAGATGTGGGTCCTTTTTGGACATTAGCTCTGTTTGCTCTCGATCTGATGATGGAATCCATATTAATTTCGTAATTGTCACTATCTTCAAAAAACCCGTATTTAAATCTAACAATAGGAATGTTTTTATTAAATTGAACAACCCTTAATAATTTAAAATTAATTTTTAATTTAGCTGGTAATAATGGATGTGAAAAGGACTTCCAATCCATGAAGTCTTCATACTTTAAAACATTTACAATGTAGCTTTTAGGATTATATCTAGCATTAGTAATAATAGTTGGCCACTCAGAAGGAGCCCATACTGTTTTATTACGAACAAAACTTTCAACAGTGCTGTGAATAGAGTCCACAGGCATCATGGTGTGCCCAGGTAAAAGATAAGTTATCTTTACTTGTGTAATTTTTATTGCGGTTTTCAAGAAATGAATTAACATTGATATCATCGCATGGTTTCGATTTTGCCCAGCACAGCTATCAGAATATAAATTAACAACGCTATGGGTACCGTTTTGCTCTAACATATTGAGATACTTAAAAAGAACTGTTACTATTTCATTACATCCCCTTTTCCCTTGGGATTCACACCAAACGTAACAATATCCATCCCTTGTGCCGCTTTCATTTATACTTTCATTATAGAATGCATATTTTCTCGAGTAATATAAAGTCACACTTTTGCCATGTGGAGTATTGAGGACTTTTTCTAAATCAAAGCTCACGCATAAGGAGTTTGAGTCATCTAATTTGCTAATTTTTTGGTCTTCTAAAAACAATTGCTTACATTTTTCTTTATTCATAATGTGATTTTTATATTCAGTGGTTTCTTCAAAAATATTTCTGTCCTCAGGTGATAAATTTTTGCACTTCTCACAAAAAGCACATTTATCTTTCTTAGGCAAATGGAATCCAATATTAAAATTTGTTTTGAAAATATTACAATACTTCTTTTGATAATACTGATGATTCAAGGTTCTTTTCTTTCAAGTGATCAACATACAGTGTATACAAAAACGATATGTTTTGAAATTCTTCAGGTAAATATACTTTAGTGCTTTTATTGCGGCAATAGTGGGATGAAACAGCAGGCAACATCTCAATGAACAATTTTAACTGTGCCACTTTTACTTCATCAGATTTATTATGAGGACGAAGATTTTTTCTGCCTGCGGGAGTGGTATTCAAAATATTATTGACATTTTCGATGGTATATCTTAAAGACATTTGAGATATATTTAGGGTCTTCAGCAAAAATTGTTGGCATACTTTAATATTCTGTCTGTTGTAGCTTATAAAATATTCGTATAATCTTTTGCGAACATTACTACTAGATCTTTTTCTACCAATCGGTCTTTCTTTCACACATTATAGCAGGAAATTTTTTTGCCTTTTATCACAACCTAATCCCCAATAATTCTCTAAAATATTAATCCGATCATCTTCAGTAAATTTATTTGCACATGAGTTACCACATCTTTTATTCATACAAGGATTAGGTTGCACAGATTTCCCCACAGCAGCTTTATGATTTTTTTTTTTAATAAAAGGCGTTTCGGCAAAGGTTTTATTTTCCTGTTTCCTCTTTTACCAACACTCGTTTCTTCTTCCATTTTTTGAGCTGACTCAATTTCATCTGAATCACTGGAAGATGTTATGCCTACATATGACACTTTGTTTTGGTTATCTGAATCCATTAAAGTATAAGAATTATCAGTATCAGAATCACTGTAATCAACAAGTTTGTTTAGAGGTAATGGTTCATGTTGGTTGGTGTTTTGTTCAAAATTTAAATCGGTATTACAAAACAAATCGATCAAAGATGCTGATGTCGCATCAGTTAATATTGGATCAATGTCGTTGATGCTGCCTGTTAGTAAGAATTGATTTATTACTAACGTATTTTGCTGTATGTTCTCGGGAAAAGCACTTTCAGGATTACTCTCTTCTGTTAAGAGGAGTGGTGATATTAACTGCATAGTTTCCTTTATTCGGGAGTATAAAAAACAATAACATACAAAAACAAATATCACATAAATAATGTAAATGAGAGAATATTATATGCAATAAAATTTCAATAACCAAAATTAAGATATAATACATACCTTAGCTGCTGGAGTCGACATTGTTGATTTATTTGATAACTGTCGCGTTTACTATCTACAGTACGATTATACCTCAATTAACACAAAATTTGATTATGCGTCAAACTGTTTTTAAACAATAATCCAATGAGAACGATGTTTGTTTCATCAAACCTTTCATGGAAATAAACATGTGACGACAGGTACAAGAATGGTTTGCATATACGAGTAGTAAACACCGTTAGGTCAAGCACCCATGTCGCTTGCGATAACAAGTATTGTCGCTTGCACGACATGAAATTGTGCGCAAGGCACTTAAGATAAAAACGCTAGGTGTCGCTTACGTTAAGGTTTTAAAAATGTATGTATTTACGATAAATTTAGCACTTGCTTTAACTTTATAACTTCTTTTTGGAGATAAACATCAACAGGGATAGGTCCGTTACGTCTTAAATTACTAGTTTCTATAAAAAACTCATTTTCGAAAAAATTGTCGCTTACGCTAAAATGGCGGTAAAGGCTCGAATATGGAAATTGTTAGTACCTACAATTTTACTTAATTCAGCAACGAGAGCATTACTGCTACGTTCGCGCAAATACATATGTATATAGGAGGTGGTTTGGCAATAACGACTGTGGTGGTACCCTTCGCATCGTCGTCTGATCCATTGCTTAGTAAGGCAAACCTATTACCATTTAAAGCTTCCTGTTTATTCTTTATTGGTGTATTGGTGAAATTTCTTGGGATTGACCGCTGACTTTGAAGGACTTAATTTCCTTTTATGTTGATGTAGCGGTCAATGCCAGTTTGTACAGACTGGCCTTTTTTTATTGGTACATTCTCACCTTGCTTTATGTTGTTTTTCGCTGCCTGCGTACTTGCTGGTACCTGCTTAGTTGTTGGTGTGATCACGTTTGCTGCTGGTCGTTGTTGACTGCCGTTCTCTTCTGCTTTTGCTTTTTGTAAGCTCTGCTTATGGTGCTGCTCAGTTGGTCGCTGCGATGACTCATCCTTCTCACCGTTGCCTTGTTTGTTGGTAGGAGCTGAACTCGCAGGCTCTACAAAGCTGAAGTAGGCATTCAGAGAATGCCTACGGCCTTGTTGGTGGGGCTGCGCTGCGCTCATACTTTTGTATTTTTTGTTTTATTTCCGACTTATTATTTGTTATTTTATTATGTTTATTGTTTGTAAACAGTTTATGATTTTTTTATGTTTTGATTTTCACTTTCGGCGTTATTAGTTAACGCTTGCACTTAATGCACTTTTTTTAATATTTGTTTATTTTGTTTTATTTTTGTTTTTTTTTTCGAAAGTTTCTACGGTGCGCATGAAAACACGTCCGTTTAGATTGAAAGCTCGAACAATAGTGATAGTTGGGAAAGTAAATCTTTCAAATCAGTTTCGTTAAAAACTTGCTGGGATGGTATATACGTATTAATGATAGTAAAGCTAAAATTTAAGTTGATTTTAAGAACTATTGTTGATAGCGTGGAATTTAAATCAATAATTTCATGTGGTATAATTTTTTTTATTAAAATGCAAACGCCTTACTATTGCTTTGGATGTTATACTATGTTCGGACCGACATTGAAAACATTTTGAAAACACATTTGAATGTTGTGGAATCTAAGTCGTTCGGACCGACAATGTGTGTTTTCGATGAGTTTTCAGTGACAACGTGCAAGATTGCACGATGACACAAAATACAAAAATCCTATACCGAAATATGCAAGGCCAAGAGAGCACCCATTGTAGAATAAAGTGATATATGACGGCACAAAAATAAACGTGGGTTTTGGTCTGACATATTTATAGCCATTGCAAATAATTTTCTGCGTGTGTTTGTTGTTGTGCCGTTGCACCAAGAGGAAAATTCTGCAATTTCTGCGCCGTGCAAGGTTTTGCAAGAGCAAGAGAATCCCCTTAATATGAGAATATCAAGCGACAACTGTTTTTGTATATTGAATGTAAACAAATATCAAGTGACAATTTAGGGCCGGCAAAATATGTCTTCCAAAAACATCGATTAAACTAGAGCAGGCACCGATTATAATGAGTGGAATGTAAGTTTTCAACGAAAACTGTGTTTTCGTTTGACAGATTTTACATGGACGAAAACACAAGTTTTCGTGCGAAAACCAGTTTTTCGAAAAACAACCGCTGTATTGCCTAGGACAGGAAATGTTGTTGCTGGGAGTAACTGAGAAATGCGTATGTGTTTCTTGGATACAAATAATGTCTGGGTTTTGCTATTTTATGAGTAATAAGAGTTCATCATAATTGTTGTTGTACTCGTTTATGTTCCACCGCATGATCTTAAGCGTCATTAATAAGGCAGAGAGAAAAAAATATTTTGTTTGTCTGTATATAGTATGTTCAGATATCGTTTGTATTAAATTTCATCTTCGGATGTAATTTATTCTTGAGTGTTGGAAAGTACTTGAGAAAGGGATGGAGGAGGTTCGAAAGGTAGGGATTGGAATGGAGAAGACGGAGAGAATGGTGGGTTCGTTTGGTATGGTGAAGTCATTTGAGTGGATGGCTTGTATTGAGATGGAGGGGGGCTGTTATTAGTGGTGGGGTTAGTGGTGAAATCATTACAGGCATAGAGTCTTGGTGGACTATCAGAGTTTATGGAGCGGCGAGAGAGATTAGTTCCGCTTGTCCGTAGAGTCGTTGAAATGTTTCTTTCTAATGCTTGAGTGGATTCCACTATGGGCGATTTGGAAACATTGGTTTGCTCTAAAGGAGAAATGCTTTTAGATTGAGTGCTATTTTTGGTGAATTTGATTTTTGAGTGTTGCTGCGAAAATTTATGTTGTTGGTGTTTATGGTGATGGAAGAGTCAAAATTAGTGTTTGGTGTTTCGATATTTTCGTTGGAATTGGACGCTATTGAAGCATAAGTGTTATTGGACAGGAAAGCTGGTGTTGTTTGTTACTTATGAATTTTTATTGTTTCGCGCTTAGAACATTTGTTTATTGTTTCAATTTTTATTATCTCTTTTGCTTGTAAGAATTTGGTACAGTCTTTAGAGGATGATGCGTGTTGTTGGAAGCAGTTGATGCAAAAAATGCGTTCTCAATCAGATGGGGCATGGGGAGGGAGTAAACAATTAACGCTAATGGGGGAACAATTACAGCGCTTTGTTGTATGACCAAGAAGTTGGCAATTTTTGCAGCGAATTGGCGAAGGAATATATTTACGTACCAAAAGTTTACACCGGGCAACGTTTACTTTTTTTGGTGACTTGTAGAGGTTGAAGGTTAGTAACAAAAACAAAAAATAAGCGCACGTTTGATTGGCTGTTAGTAGGGAAAATAATAAAAATATAGCTAAAAAATTTGGAAATTTGCCACGAAGGGGCAGGTATTTGCAAATAAATTTTTGTTTAAATTAAATTGTACTTATCTATTTCTTTAGATTTGGTATTCACTTGGATCATCCGGAATTCCAGTAAGTCTTAAGCCAAATCAAGTGTGATTTCACTATGAAAAACTAGGATTATTCCACGAATAATCCAAGAGCGCAAAAACACTTCACTAAACACTAACAATCGGACATGCCGATGTATATGTTGGAATGTCTGCTGTATATATTATGTACAGAGTTGGGCCTAGCACGCTACCCTGAGATACACCAGCCCTTATTACTCTGCTACTTTAACTGTAAATTTCCTGTTTCTTAAATATGACTCCAAAGTTTTATGCGATTCATAAGGTAAAACGTTTCTGATTTTCCATAAAAGGCCTGCATGCCAGACCTTATCGAACGCCTGAGTTACATCTAGAAAAATAGCTGAACAGTATTCTCTGTGCTCGAATGCTTTCCTGATTTCGTTCGTTATTTTATTTACTTGCATTAAAGAGCAAGGAGAGCACTTTTATAGCAATATTTGGTAGCTCAATTATCATTTTTGGAGTAATATTATAATGCCTTTTTCGGATTTAATTCATTTATGATTCTAGTAACCTTAGAAGTAGAAGTCCTATTAGACACAAGCGACTCGTTAGCCGTATTGGGCAAGGTTGGTAGCTTAAAGTTGTTCTTTGGGCAATTGGATTGAAATACCTTTTCTAGGTGATTTGCACAGCAAATTGCCTTATCCTCATCACTACGTGCCCAATTACCATTCAACTGTCTTAGAGGCATGTTGGAATCTATTGGTGGCTTGAAAGACTTTTGGGCTTTCCAAAGGCAGTTTTGCTTGCTAGATTTGGACACAGTTTCTTTATATAATTTTCTGTGTTGTGTTCACCCTCGTGTTTAAGCGCTTTTATTAACTTTCGTACAGCAGATTTCAGTTGAAGCAGAGTTGAAGGGGAGCGATTTAACTGCCATTCACGTCTAGCTCGCTTTTTCCCATTCACAAGTTTCTCTATTTCATTATTGGCGATCTTTCTAAAACCAACTGCTTTATTGTTTCCTTTTGGTGTTGCCAATACAGCTGTATTAGTTATTCTTCTTCTTCTTTATTGGCATTGACACCACTTACGCGATTAAAGCCGAGTTAATCACAGTGCGACAGTCGTTTCTTCTTTTCGCTACGTGGCACCAATTGGATTTTCCAAGCGAGGCCAGGTCCTTCTCCTTCTGGTCCTTCCAACTGAGTGAAGGTCTTCCTCTTCCACTGCTTCCCCCGGCGGGTACTGCGTCGAATACTTTCAGAGCTGGAGTGTTTTCATCCATTCGGACAACATGACCTAGCCAGCGTAGCCGCTATCTTTTAATTCGCTGAACTATGTCAATGTTGTCACATATCTCATACAGCTCATCGTTCCATCGAATGCGATATTCGCCGTGGCCAACGCGTAAAGGACCAGAAGAACTTCCGTTTTGTTCGACCATTCCTTAGGGCTGTATTTCGTCTCGATGCTCTTGGGTGTATTCTCTGTGGTGGTTGTCATCACTATAAAACTACGTCTTGCTTCCTTATTTGTCATGTGCTCCTGCTGAGCACTTGCGTGTAACTTTCCTAACTCATTGTTTCGATCAACTTCTTAGTCGCTTACCCTAGGGATGCATCGCTTTTGCCAGAGGAGTGTTGTCGCCCAACGCTGGTGTTGATGATCTCGCTCTTAAAGGTTTGTCCGCACCAAGGTTTTGATCGGCGACCTACCCAATTTTGGTGCCCTCTTAAAGGGATCTGCTTCCGCAAGAGTCGTACTTCAGGCTTCCAGTGCTGCTGCCTTCTATAATCCCAAAAATGTTGCTGCTGCTGTTTCGCCACAGTCACAGGAGCTTCAGTGGATCTGCTAACTTTTATGACGCATCCTCCACTCCTGCCGCTCATCGTCGGGGATTGCTTATTCGTTTTATTTTATTTCGCAACTGACCTGCTACTACAGGTTCGGCTATACGCGACCTGCCGACCCCCCCGGGAGCTTAGAGCCCAGCTAGAGAGCCCAAAATCCAAAGAACAGAACACTCCGTCCGGGAGTCTTGAAGTCTGTCGCGCTCTATGTGTTCAGCACATGAATCATAAAAGGTTTGGTATAAGCGTTGGTTTTTATTGAAAGTGTGTTGCCTTTTATTACATAATTCTTTCCTAAGAAACGCTAAATACACGTAAGAACATGAATAAACATTAATTTAGGAGTTTACGCACAAGTTCTGAGTAAATTGATTTTTAGTAAAATGAAGGTGTTTTGTTAATTTCGTTGCTCTATTCGGCTTATTACACATAATTATATGGAAGTGATATAATTTTCAATCGTTTTTTGGAAGTGCGAAAATTGAACTGGTTATCTATATACTTATGAATATAAAAATGAAACCCGTTTTCCGTTGTCACGGCATCACGCGTGAATGGCTGAACCGATTTCACTAATTTTTTTTTTTGTTGTATTTGTTATTATTAGGATTATGTAAAAAAAATTACGAAAGTTGCCGGAAAACGCCTAAAACCAGTCCTTGTCTTTTTCCTATACAAACGTTTTATTTTGTATATATGTACATATGTATGTATGTAAGTAAAAATGAATGTTTGTTAGTAACTCTAAGGCTCGGAAACGGCGAAACCAATCTTCATGAAATTTTCAAAAGTTGTTCGCTGTGGATCTGGAAAGCTTCAGAAATTAAAAAAAAACTTTTCATAAGAAAAAGTTGAAAAATTGGAAATTTCCAAAAATTGACTTTTTTCATACAATTTTTTTTTCTTTTGTTTTTCAATATTTTGATTTGTAAATTATTTGAATCGTTCAATTTCGGTCGCTTGCTCTTTTATTCCGGCTATTAAAAATAAAATTCGAAAATTATTCAGTGAAACTTTGATGTGTGTTTCAAACAAAATGATAAATTACAGATTGAAATTTGTTACAAAGCCACGAAGAGGTCCCGCTAATATCGATCGGTGTTTTTTTTGCCATCAACGTCAAGGCACATGAACGAGTACTCACAGGATGCGATGACATACGTGTGGAATTATGGATCGGGGTCAATCAACAAGCGATCGTCACGTTGTCACAGCACGACTTTTCAAACAACAGTTACGATGTTCTTCTTTGGATGGTGGATAGTGGTTCCACCAGATCAAATTGATGAAATCATTTCTGCGGAAATTCCTGATGCAGAGAAAGGTTCAGTATTAAACGAAGTGATGAAAACCAATATGGTTCCCTTCGGTTTGTATGTCTAACAATAAATGCACGAAACACTATCCACTTGCTTTTCTTTCGGAATCGCAAACTGGAAATGATGGATATCCACTCTATCGTCGTAGCTCATCAGACGACCATACAACTTAGAGTAGTGAATATCGAAGTTGACAACATATGGATATAGTACGATCCACTGTTGTCTAATTCACATTCAAATCTCATGTCAATGTTTGATATTGTAGTTTGGTGAAATCGATCAAATATGTTTGCAAGTAAGTCACCAAAGGATGCAACATGGCGGTTATTGGTCTTGAACGATACGGTCGAACTGCAATAAAACGCTTTGTAGGATATTTACTTTTGCAATTCATGAACGTTTTCCGACTGTTGTGCGTCTCGCAGTTAATTTGGAAAATGGCCAAAGAGTGTACTTCAACCCAGAAAATATAGTGCAGCCAGTGGAAACACCGCCAGCAACAAAATTACGCAGAAAAGAAGGCCAACCAGTAGATTGACATTCAGGTGTGTTCTCAAATAATGCATTTCGATGAATGAACGACCTTCGGTTCCTATTGGATAATGTACGCATTTCAACTTCATTTGAGTCATTGCGTACTGTAAATGGCACGGTGTGTACAATTTTTTTAGAAGCAAGCCAGCAAAATATGTACGATGCGGTGCAAATGAAGTTCGCATATTTTTCGGGAAGATGATTTCGACATATCAACCTTCAAATCTGCTTCAATTATGGTATACGAACAAAAATTACATTGTCGCAGACATTTTACATCCTATTCGCTAAGAATTGGAAATGTGTCAATTCTGGTTGATACTTCCGGTGGTTTAATATCAATTCCATCTGCCGTTTATCAATTCATGAAAGATGAGATGATAAAGAATATTCGGACATTGGCCAAATTATCGTAACTACGATTTCTTGAGTGCACGCACAATTTTAGCTGCAAAAAATAGCGATGTTGTTGACTTAAACTGGAAGATTTAAAACCAAATTCCGGGAGACTTGTGCTCATACAAATCGATCGATCGTGTTGACAATGAAACGAAGCCACGAATTATCTAGTGGAATTTCTAAGTGCTTTGGAGAGGCTTGGTATGACAACCGCATTATTTGCGTCTCAAAGTTGGATCTGTCGTTATTAAGTTTCGCAATCTGCAAGCGCCGAAACTGTGTACAAGTTCTACAATTTTCCATATTACTTCCAACGCATTCCGTTTCCAGTGAAAATTGCATTTGAGATGAGAATCAATAGGGCACAAGGATAGTCGCAAGAAGTGTGTAGCATAAATTTGGAAATGCTATGTTTTTCACACGGCCGGATATACGTGGCGTGCTCACGAGTTGGAAAACCATCTTCTTTGTATATTTACGCACCGAAACAGAAACAAAAAAATAGTGTTTATCAAGCTTCGTTACATTGAAAATATTTGGAAAAATCGAAAATAAATGATTTTCAACACAATATAAATTCAACTTTCTTTTCATTTCAAAACACATAATTTCAGGCAGGACAACGGCTGCCGGGTCAGCTAGTAAAATAATAAAAATTACTGGTGTTATTGAAATTTCGGTAGATGTCTGTCAAATTACAATAAATTTGAACGTTCAGAAAAAAGCTTATTATAAAATTGGTAATAAGGTGCTGAGACCTTATTCAAATGTGAGAAACATTATAAAACACTGCATCAACACGGGAAAATTAGAGCGTGAGAGCAGATCTGGATGTCCACAAAAAATCACAGAACGTCAGGAACGAGTTGTAATAGTTGAGCTGCAGAACCAGAAGATTTCGGCAGAAAAGCTGTGTGAAACAATGCAACAACATGCAAAGAGGCTGGTGCTCGACAAACTTGGTGTTAATCAGCCGGAATCTTTCTGGAATGATATAATTATTTAGTCACGAACCAAAATTCAATATTTCTGGCTCCTATGGTACGCAAAATATTTGGCGAAAACAATACAAAGAGTTCCTGGAAAATAATATAATAAAGATTGTGAAACACATAGTACAATATAATGGTTTGGGAGCGCATTGCAGCATCTGATGTGGGAAATCTCGTGTTTAATCTTAAGTCACTATATGACAACGAGGTATTCACTTAAAGACACCACTCCCACAGATTGGGCAAATAAAACGATTCGTCGACGATTGGAAGTAGTTATTCAGGCCAAAGGAGCTCTAATAAAATATTAGAATAAAAAAAAATCGGTTCAAAAATAATATTTTCCAAATGTGTGTCTAAACTATTTGTATATAGAATCCTTGATATATTAATAAAATATTTAATAATTCATATTACCTTTTTAAATTCAAAGGGAAACTACTAAACTATTATACATTTATTCTTTTAAAGTGATGGTGCGCACCAACTTTTTCGATTCACTTTATTTCTAACTGGGGTCGATTCGGTACATAGTACATACGTGAACGTATCACTCGTCATCCAAATTGTATTTCAGATAATGCCATACATACGTGTTCATAATGCTTATATCGTAATCTGACATGATGACATACGTGAACGAATATATGAACGTATCTGTTATTTTTTTATTATTTTTAGTAATAAATTAATTTTAGGACGAATTTTAATACGCTCAATCCTACACAAAAAGATGTTTCGGCGGAGTTCATGGCACATCACCCATCACGGGCAAAAAATAAACTTCCGAATTTTGCGCAAGCTGGGATAACAGCTTAATATTTATATTTTATGACTTTCTAGGGCTTTTACAGAACTAAAGTATCAAGAGAAGAAAATACTTTCGTTCAACAAGGCATACAAAAATCGGACGGCTCTAGAGCGAAAATATTATCACTGCTACTGAAAAACTTTTTTATTGAAGTAGCTCAAAAAACTCCACGGACATCTAAAAAAATAGGAGTGATGAGAAGCTTATGTCACTCCAGCAACATTTGAAATATCTTTCTGATTTTCTAAAAGGCTTGAATTCAAAATGAGACAGATGGCAGTTATTTAGTGTTATGGAATTTATATTTATGTTTACCTTATTTGGAATTTAAGAATATTACCTTTGTGATAAAGCAACAAACCAATGACTGAAATATCTCATTAAAAAAATAAATTTGTATGAATTTGTATACATTTTCAAATTAAATCTAATAAATAAGACTTTATTTGGTCTCTTATAGTTTGGCCGACTGCGGTAAGACAGTGATCAAAATCGCAATTTTGAGGATCATAACTTATTTTAAATTTTATGCAGGTGTAAAGCCTCACAAACGTTGGCAAATCTTGTCACTTTTGTATGATGGTACCTTCCCCTCTTGCTATAGCCTAAAATTCTAAAGCGTCCTTTTACGATTCCAATACTTTGTTTAACGATACATCTTGTCTTGGAATGAATTTCATTGAACATAGCTTCACTTGCACCATCTAAAGCATTATGTATGGCTGCACCACCATATTTACAGATGATAGCCAAAATTTTGTATGTGTGGTCACATATTTATGTATCTGGCAAAACAAAATTTAACAAATAAAATATTTATTCAAGAACTGTATTAACCATAACTTACTATCATCATCGATGATGCTATGGTAGTTTTTTTTATTAAAATACATGCGATCGTCTACTGTGGGCTTTTGCAAGTCGATGTATGTAAGTATCATCAACGCACCCAATAAATACAAATAAATTGTATTTGTATTTAGCAATCCATTATATTGCTGTACAAACCACTCCTTGCAGGTAAAGGAATCCTATGGTGCAAACCGTATAAACTGTGGGCACAACTTAGTTTCCATTTCTTTAAGCAGATGTGATGTCAGCTTCGAAACAGTGCTGGTATCTACCGCTATTCAAAATTGAGAGTGCGGCTGCTAATTGTACTGGAGGCATTGCTATATTATGTAGGACATATTCAAAGGCCTTTTTAGTTAGACGAAATCCTTTCAAATCTACAAAGGCAAAAAAACAACAACAAATAAACAATAGTTTTCTTAATACAGTTAAACCAAAACATGCCATATTTTACACCTCAAAAGCGAGTCAACACTTCTGTTTAAAATTTAGTGCTTGGACATACCGTTATATTTCAACTAGTTTTTGAATGCACATTGGCTAGTAAATTAAATTCGGTATTTTCCTTCTCCATTCGTAATTGTTATTTAAAGTGGAACAGTCAGTGAACTAAACAAATTATATATAAAATCATGAGAACTGAAATATTCTGTCCCCTTTACTGACGAAAGCAAGTTTGAGATTTTTGTTTCAGAAAAGCACAGAAAAATCTGGCGAAAAAAGAATGCAGAATGCAATGAACAAAATATATATAACCTACGATAAAACATGGTTGAGGCTCGGTGGTTGTCTGGGGAAGTTTTGCATCTTCCGGAGTTGATGAACTTGCTTTTATTGAATCTACAATGAATGCGCGAGGTTACTTGGAGGTATTTAAAAAGCAATGTTGCTCCAAGCATTGATAAATTGGGCTTGTCTGGTTGTTGGATCTTCCAACAAGACAATGACCCCAAGCATACCTCACGCTTGGCGAAGGAATGGCTACTACATATATCGAACACCAAAACGGCTGGACCATCGCCCTCAATCTCCACACCTTAGCCCAATTGAGCATATATGGGACTATCTGGACCGGAAAATACGAAAAAACAAAAACATATCGAGTAAAGAATCCCTTAACGCTGCATTATTGGAAGAGTGGAGAAAAATACCAGTGGAGATACAAAAAAGCTGATAGAGTCGATGCCACGAATACTAGAAGACGTAATTAAGGCTAAGGGAGGCCAAACAAAATACTCAATTGCATAAAAATTTATGTTTATTCTTTTATTTTAATTAAAAACAGAAGTATTGACTCGCTTTTGACGCGTAAAATATGACATGTTTTGGAAAATTATACCTTTTATTTGTTGTTGTTTTTTGTTCTTTTAGTATTAAATAAACCTATATGTTTGCATAATTAGAATTGATGTTTTTCAATTTGTGCTTGTAATTATACGAAAACCAAACTTTCCATAGGTATTGACTCACTTGTGACGCTCATAGTATGTATAGCCGCTGAAATGGAAAGAAAGTTAAAGATGTCAATACTGATATTATTGGAAGAAAAAGATATTTTC
The DNA here is from genome assembly GCF_024586455.1 of Bactrocera neohumeralis. Taxonomy (NCBI): domain Eukaryota; kingdom Metazoa; phylum Arthropoda; class Insecta; order Diptera; family Tephritidae; genus Bactrocera; species Bactrocera neohumeralis. The sequence goes on along the minus strand of NW_026090012.1, from coordinate 12,227 downwards.
CATTTCTGCATTTCGATAATACCACAAAAAATTGTACATGAAAGTTATTTTATAATGTAACGAATTTCTCCATAAATTACGATTACTGGATTTTTAAATAAAAGTTCCAATTTTTTATACACTTAACTTTATTTCTAATTCAAACAACTTAACGCTTTATTACTCATTACTCGAGCTTACAGTTTCTTACTTAGACCTTTTGCCGTGATTCGAATAACTGTCCAAATATATTGGGGAGTCTTTTCGTATTTTGTCAATAGATATCGTTGCAGTCGTATATTTCCAGTGCTACCAATCACATTGTGTCATACCATATAGTGTTGAAAAGATTTAAAATCTCATCTTCATTTCATCAAACAAATATTTAAATTCGCTATATTTTGAAATTTTTGTATAAAAAAGGGAAGTATGGCACGCAAGCCACCAATGAAATTTGTAAAGTTTTCGGGGACAATGCTCTATCAGTTCGTGTAGCACAATGGTTCGCTCGCTTCCGTTACGGAAATTTCGAAATTTTAATTTACACTAATGGAATAATGTCTCTAGCGGAAAAATGGCAAAAAGTAGTTGAGCAAAATTAAACATATTCGTATAAAACGTTAACTTGGGCTTCTTTTTTTAAAACATAGAAGGGTATAAAAAGATATTTGTTTTCATTTTGATCGGTCCGTTTGGATGACAGTTATAAGCTGTAGTAGTCAGATCATAACAATATGTTCGGGAATAATAACCTATGCCAAATTTCTTGAAGATACTTTGGTAAATAAAAGTGTTTTCCATTCAAAGACTTGAGTTTGATTCGTCAGTTATATGCTATATGCTATAATAGTTCAATCTGAACAATTTCCTTGGAGATTGTAGAAATGATTTGGGTAAAAATTTCTGCCAAACTTCTTGAAGATACCTCGTCAAATCAAGATTTTTTCCGTACAAGTATTTGATTCCGATCGTTCAGTTTGTAAACTGAGACTAGTTCGGGTATGTACAGATGGTAAGACGGCTAAGACTAAATTGGCACGGCATCCGATCATTCGCATATATATGTACGTGGGATTGCAACCCTGACCTGACCTGCGCACGCCTGCAACTCTTAACATACACCCTGAATAAACGGACTTAACGAAAACAATGAACAGCGAAAAAACGACAGCAAACGTTGAAAAGTAATAAATCAAAAATCAGTGTGACACTTCAATACTAACAGTCGGCAAGTAAAGACGTTTTCTCCCGCTTAATTCTTAGAAAATCTTAGTTTGTGCAAAAGAAGGTGTAAAACGTAAACGAAATACGATTTTGGGAAATACCTGTAAAATAAAACTTAATGATTTGGACTTTGTGTAAACTGTAAAGAAATTGTTCGAGTGAACGTGGAGCGAACTTGGTTCTACCGTTTTTTTCTCAAAAAAATAACGTTCTAGAAAGTGGCAGAAGTATCGGGTAATTTGGATTTTGAGTAAAGGTACCGGTGTCTACCGTTAAGGGCACCGTTAACTTATAAGAGTGAACGGAGAATTTGTAAAATTGTTTCGGTGTCGGGTACTCTGATATTTGCGTAAAGTGACCGGTGTCGACTATTAAGGGCACCGTTAACTTATAAGCAAAGTGCACAAACAAACTTGTTGTTATTATAAAGAACCTTCTAGAAATTTGGAATAGGGTACAGTGTCGGGTCTTCTTAACTTGGCGTGGCGTGACTGGTGTCGACCGTTAAAAGCACCGTTAACTCGAGCCGATGTGACGCCGATTCGGCGTTGTTAAGCGCAGTCGAGAGTGAGCAGCTATTAAGATTTTGCGGCAGCAGATAGTGAGCAGTTTAAGATACCAGCATTGTTTTCAGTTTGTCGTTCAGAGCGTCGAAATAGACTGAGAGGCAAGTGTTTGGCGATACAGATTTTGCGACAGCAGAGAGTGAGCAGTTTAAGCAAGCAGCATTGTATTCAGTTGGCGAGAACGTCGAAATAGACTCAGAGGCAAGTGGTTGGCGATACATATTTTACGGTAGCAACAGAGGCGAAAGCGTCGATATATATGTATATGCAGAGTGTATGCGGGTGGGAACGCGAGAGTGAGCAGCGGAGCGGAGCAGTTTAGCGAATGTACATAGAAAGTATGCGTATAGCAGGTATGTGTTAAACACTAACTAATAGAATCTATTCGCCAAGTTATCGATAAGATTGTACGATTTTTTTGCATCGATAGCTCTAAGAAAATTTGAAATAAGAAGTGGAACTCATATTCTAAAATTTGTATTATTAAAAAACTGCTAAGAATTGTAAACAAATTATACGGTAATTCAAATGAGCTTTGTAATAAGCAAAATCTAACTAAGTTGTCAAAAGATGAATTGTGAAAATTAATTGCTTTAAATTTAAATTTAATTTACAAGAATTCTGTATTCAAATTGCTATATAAAATCAAAACTTGTCAAAGTATTTTTTAAGGTTTACTTTTACTTATTATATATTAAATACCTAATTTGTATTCAAAATTCTATACCATTTACTTTTGTTAACATTTGATATGGACGGGCAACAGTTTTTTTTTTATTCACAGTGAACGGTTTTAAGGAAAAATTGTTGGCACTGGGTATATCGACAAATGGCCGTAAAACCACATTACAGGACACACTTTGTGAGCATTTTGGACTGACTGTAGATGTTGAAGACGATACCTCAGACAACGTAACTAGCTCAGTGCAAAACAACATGTTGCCTGCGATGGGGTTCGGGCCTCCGGTCTTCACTCTACGCGATCTCGAGAAATCTCTTTCACATTTTAGTGGTCCTGGGCAACACCCAGTCGAGGAGTGGCTCGATGATTTTGAATCTATTGCCATGGCAGATCGTTGGGGGGATTTACAAAAGTTTATACACGGGAAACAATTATTGAAGGGTGTCGCGAAATTTTCGTTCGCAGTCAACGGGACATAACTAGTTGGAGTACACTTAAACAATGTTTGTAAAAAGATTTTGGAATAGTAACATCGTCAATCGTCGTACATCGGACACTTAGGAATCGGTGAAAGCGCCCAAATGAATATAACCGGCTAGTTCGATTGAAGAATTAAAAGCTCAGATCCTTGTTTATGAAAAAGTTCGCTCGGGGCGTCAACCCAATGCGAGTACATTTCAAAACAAGAGTGAAGATAATTCTGTTAACAAAGAATAAGAAAAAGAAAAGTTGTATTGGTATAGGTGTGGAGAAGCGGGTCATTTGACGAATACTTGCAAACAGCAACGACTATCAAAGTGTTTTGGGTGTAATCAGCCAGGGCATCGTATTGCAGAGTGCCCAAAGAAAAGGACGGAGGTAAAAAGCGAGGGTGCAAAGGTAAATACGCTTGAAATGATGCGTATGGCGTCTCTTACAGCGTACTTTTCAAAGAATTAACTATTAACGGGTTTATGCTGTCAGCATTGCTGGACACTGGTTGCGATCTATGCCTCATGCGTTAAGATGTGTTGATGAAATTAGGGAAGATTGATTTGTCCAATGATATAAATCATCTTCGTGGAATAGGAAATAGTATATAATACTAACAATTATTGAAAGTTTCATAATTAAAGTTAGCGTAGATGGAGTCAAAATGGATATCAATTTCAACGTTGTGCGTGAGCGTGACCTTATGTATGTGGCAATAATCGGGAATAGTCTATTAAAGCAGGTTGATTTGGTTATAAAAGAAGGCGAGGTAGAATTTAGAGCATAGGTGGAGCAAACAAGGTTCAAAATCCCATAGCAGAGAAAAGTGAAGGTGAAATAGAAGTTCTTAGTGAGTTTGAAGATCTGTGTATGGTCGCAGAAGTAATGTCGGAGAAAACTTTACATGTAGATTTGTTACATCTCGAGGGAGAACAAGAAAAGGCAATAGAAGCCATTGTTTGTAGTTACTCGCCTAGTAAGCAACACGATTCCCCAATTTCCATGAAAATTTGTTTGACTGATGATACTCGGTATTTCAAGGGCCAAGGCGATTGTCCTACTCCGATAAGTGCATTGTCGATAAACAGATTGCGGAATGGATGGAGCAAGGCATAATCCAACCTAGCGTTTCAGAGTATGCATCGCCGATCGTATTGGTGGGGGAAAAAGACGTGCCGATAGAGTCAGGTTCGCGAAAATATACGTCATTCGTGACCCATCATGGTCAATACGAATTCCCTCGATACATTTTCGCATTGTTTCGAGATTTAGTTAAGGATGGCGTCGTGGTAACTTACATGGACGATCTTATAATTCCTTCTACTAGTTATGACGAGGGTGTACATAATTTGAAAGCTGTGTTGAACAGAGCGGCATGTTATAACATAAGGATTAAGTGGAGAGTATATCTTTTGGGGTTGCATTTCAGAATTGTTACTGATTGCTAAAACTAAGGCCCGGTTTCACAGTCCATACTTATGTTGTACTTAAGATAAAACAGGAAAATATTGTTTTACAGTTCATACTTATGTAATGCTTAAGTACTGAAAAGGGGAGACTTAAGCAGTGCTTAAATAACAGCTGATTTTTGTTTTGAATTTGCTTTGAATTTTCAGCGACATCTTTCGTAGCGTAGGGCAAGTATCCGTTCGTTTGCACTCAATAACAGCTTATACTTTTCCTTCAGTTCCCATTGGTGCTCCGACTCGCTAGTGATGAAATTTGGGGTTCTTTTGTTGTTTTCATCAATTTTTGATATAATTTTCCTCGCAAATTTATGTATTGTCTGTTATAATTTAAATATTTCAAACATATTTTTATGAATGACATTTGTAAAACATATGTTGCCCATAACGTTGCCATATATCATAATAAAATTTTATAGAAATTGAGCATTGACTGTGAAACGCAAACGACCACTCAGTTTGCAACAATACTTAGCTAAGATTTTATTTAGGCACAACTTAAGTATGGACTGTGAAACCGGGCATAAGAGTATCTCGGTGGGTGTTGCTACTACAAGACTTTGACTATGACCGAAATGGCTCGAAGATGCGTCATGTTGATGCGCTAAGCAGAATAGCGTGTCTTATGTTGGAGGATTCTTTGCTGCATAGGTTAAGGCAGACTCAATCAACTGAATACGAAGATTTCTACTTAAAGCATGGGCTACTACACAAGGATTCAATAAGAGAGCTTATAGTAGTTCCACCGCTGATGGAGGACGAAATAATTCGGACGGCACATAAACAGGGACACTTCTCCGCAAATAAGACATAGTTAGCAGTTCAAAAGACATTTTTTGCTCCTCAGTTAGGCCCAAATATAATTAGAATTGGGGAAAATTGCATTGAATGCATCATGACAGATTCAAAGATAGGGAGGAAGGAAGGTTTATTAATTCCATTAATAAGAAAGATCAGCCATTAAGCACTTTTCAATTAGATCATGTCGGTCCCAAGGAACAGACGAAGAAAGCGTATAACTATATTTTTGTTGCGGTAGATGCTTTTTCGAAGTTTGTGTGGTTGTACCCGGTAAAAAACACTGGAGCCGAGGCAGTCGTTGATCGTCTCGAAAAACAAGCCGCTGTTTTCGGTAACCCACGGCATATTATAACTGATAGAGATGCTGTGTTCACGGAAATCTCTTTAAAGATTACTGTGCGAGGGAAGGTAAAGAGCATCTCGTAACATACAGCTACAGGTGTTCCTCGGGGCAAAGGACAAGGTGAACGAGTACACCAAATTGTTGTACCGATGATTTCTAAAATGTGCCGGGAACAGCTTGGGAATTGGTATAGTCACGTAAAGAGGATACAACAAATTATTAGCAGAGCCGACGCGTAGTACAAAGTTTTCTCCATTTAAAATTTTAACTGGGATAGAGATAAGGATTTCGGGTACGACAGAAAGAAATGAGTTGATAGACAACGCCGCCTTGAATGAATTAGATTTAGACCGAAAAGCGACAAGGAATCAGGCAAAACAAAATATTGCATTGATACAAAAGGAAAACAAACAAAATTTTGACAGAAAGAGTAAAGAATCAAAAAAGTACAGACTGGACGAATTGGTCGCCATTAAGCGGAATTAGTACGGGAGCGGCTTAGGATAAGGCCTAAATATTTTTGTCCATATAAGATTTCGAAGGTGTTAGGACACGATAGGTCGATAGGTCGATAGGTATCGGGTCGAACGAATAAGTCAGGAAGGCCAAATCTGATTAAACGGACTTAACGAAAACAATGAACAGCGAACGTTAAAAAGTAATAAATCAAAAATCAGTGTGACACTTCAATACTAACAGTCGACAAGTAAAGACGTTTTCTCCCGCTTGATTCTTATAAAATCTAAGTTTGTGCAAAAGAAGTTGAAAAACGTAAACTATATACGATTTTGGGAAATAAACTGTAAGATAAAACTAAAAGGTGTTTCTTTTTGTCGTCAAATAAAAGGGAATTACTACATGTATGCTTTACGTCTATAGGGTGCCGCCGCGTTTTTTGAGTGTTGCAACATGGTGGTACATTGTTCTAGGTACAACAAGTAAGAAGAGTGTAACCGAACATTTCACACTCTCGAAATTTGCAATGCTAATAGACGATAAACAACACCTTTATCACTTTATACCTGTGACGGACATGTAGTAACAATACCATATATGGTACAAATACCATATGTGTGTTACCAAATACTATAATAGCAAAATACCATATGAGCAATGTAGTATGTTGCTGGTGTGGTGTAATAAAATTCCACATAAATTATTAAACGTGTATTTATTAAGATAATTCAAAGACTTCTACACTTGTTGGCAGGGATAATGGGATGCCCAACTTATTCCAGTGTGAGAGCGCCTCAAAATAAGCGTTTTTTATAACATTTTCCATTGTGGCCAGATCGAACGAAATAATTAAATTAAAATGCCCAATTGCACTTTCCACACCACCCAGGAGGTATGCAAGACGGTGCGTTACCGAATTTAGTTTGGGTGCTCGGTTCCCCTTTAAGCCTATATCACCCATTAATAAATTTATTTACATAAATCAACAAAACGATAACAATTCATTAGTATATAAAGAAAAAAAAAACGATGAATGTATACATATAACGATAAAAACAAAACAATAACAATTCATGTAAAAAATATATAAAAATATCACAGTAACAAATTATTTACATGTATATACAAATGCCTACATTTAAGTCCCAAATTCTAATTTTCCTTCTAAAAAATTGCTTTCTAATTTCAGAGCCTCTTTATCATACCTGTTTAAAAAATTTTTACTTTTTTATTTTCTATCGTAAGTTTAAGTTCGCTTATTGTGACCACTAAAAAATAGAAAAATTTAAACCTATAGGTGTGAAAAACACAAAATTTTATTTTTAAAATTAGGGACAGAAAGGTCTTTATTTAAAATTTAATTTAATTAGTTAAAAAATATATTCTAATTCTAAAAGGGCTACAACTATTTTTGGGTCACAATTATCGCAACACAAAAAAAATATCTGCTATTCCTATTTTATGACAATTACTGTCGAATTCTTCTAAAAATCTTGTTTCCAAAATTTTTACAAATGCAATAAAATCCTCAGGCGGCTTCACTAAGTTGCGTTTGTCTATTTGATTTTGATGCATGAAGATGAATTCGTCCGAAGGAATTTCATCTCCTAAATTTGGTAAGGGCAGGAACATGTGTACAGTTTGAAAATTTTTAAATAAAAAAACCGCAAAAGTAGCTAAACGTATTTTCTTTCAAAAAATTAATTTCTAAACTACTATCTAATGAGATTGATCTAACGAGGGAGTATTCAGGCCGTGGTAAACCTTGAAAATCCTGCCAAGAAAGGTCATTCAATAGTGAATCATTACACACATTAAGTAGAACATTATTACTATGTTCCGAAATTACTGTGGCATCAGGTTCTAAAGGCAGCTCACAGTTTCCTTTTTTTACGACATTTCCGTAACGTAAGCCCCACGATTTCCTAAACAAACTAGAGAACATATATTGCGTTACTCTAGTACTCTCTGCTTCGAATCTGCCCAAAAAATGTTCTAAACTGTCCTGACATAGTCGTCTCGTCTTCAGGTACGGAAAACCTGAGTGTGACAAAAATCGCCACAATCGTCTTAAACTGTTAATATTTAACACCCACCCCTTTATAAAACTAAATTATTGGTTGTGTTGCTTTCTAAATCGTCTACGACCCGAATAGTTTTCAGAATTTTTTCTGCCTCATTTAAAAATTTTAATTGTTCAGGGGAACCTGCAAACACTTTTTTTAGTGGGTACAATAGCCTAAACCAGTCTTTCTCAAAGTGGGCGCTGCAGGTGTCAAGGGGGGCGGTAAGAGACCCAGAAAGAAAATGGGGGGGTTGTGTAGAGGCCTGGGGGGTGATTTGTTATTTCATTTAGCTAGGAGGCTTCTTAGACAACGACTGCATGAGCTCTCGACTCTCAACGACAACTTGTGAACATCAACTAATGTGAATTAAAAGATTGCTCAAACTCGGTTCTATATTTCTCTCCGCGTAGTTCATATATCTGTCCCATTTTATTGAACATAGAAAAAATGAAAATCATGTCAATCGGTCCCTCCGTTTCATAATGAAAGTAGACACAAACAAACAAATAACAAGTAAGGCAGGGCTAAGTTCGGGTGTCACCGAACATTTTATACCCTCGCATGATAAAGTGATAATCGGGATTTCATTATCCGTCATTTACATATTTTTCAAATACCGTATTTGTGTAAAGTTTTATTCCGCTATCATCATTGGTTCCTAATGTACGTATATATGTAAATTTTACAGAGAAGCCGTCAGATGGAATTCAAAATAGCGCTTATATTGGAAGAAGGCGTGGTTGTCAACCGATTTCACCCATATTTCGTACATGTCATCAGGGTGTTAAGAAAATATTATATACCGAATTTCATTGAAATCGGTTGAGTAGTTCCTGAGATATGGTTTTTGGTCCATAAGTGGGCGACGCCACGCCCATTTTCAATTTAAAAAAAAAACCTGGGTGCAGCTTCTTTCTGCCATTTCTTCCCCTAAAATTTAGTGTTTCTGGCGTTTTTTGTTAGTCGGTTAACGCACTTTTAGTGATTTTCAACATAACCTTTGTATGGGAGGTGGGCGTGGTTATTATCCGTTTTCTTCTATTTTTGAACTTTATATGGACATGCTTGAAGGAAACGACTCTATAAAGTTTGGTTGACATAGCTATAGTAGTTTCCGAGATATGTACAAAAAACTTAGTAGGGGGCGGGACCACGCCCACTTTTCCAAAAAAAAAAATTACTTCCAAATATGCCCCTCCTTAATGCGATCCTTTGCTCCAAATTTCACTTTTTTTCTGTTATCGCCATTTTGTGATCGTGGCAGTGGGCCGATTTTCCCCATCTTCGAACTTAACCTTCTTATGGAGCCAAGAAATACGTGTACCAAGTTTCATGATATCTCAATTTTTACTCAAGTTAAAGCTTGCACGGACGGACGGATAGACAGACAGACATCCGGATTTCAACTCTACTCGTCACCCTGATCACTTTGGTATATATAACCCTATATCTGACTCTTTTAGTATTAGGACTTACAAACAACCGTTATGTGAACAAAACTATAATACTCTCCTTAGCAACTTTGTTGCGAGAGTATAAAAAGGCAACAGACACACTTTCGCATTTTAATAGATAATAGTTATCACCTGAGGACAAGTCAATTCTCAATTCAGCTCGATGAGTCCACTTTAGCAAATAATGAAGCATTGTTGTTGTCTTACGTGAGGTTTATTAAAGATGAGAAAATATGTGAAGAACTATTATTTGCTAAAAATTTCTCAAGCGTTTTTGAGAACTAAATTGTTCCGGGATGCGTGTTGTTTAATATAATAATGTTGTTAAATAAATATTCACTTAATTATACTTTACCAATTGCCTGTACGGACACTTGACTTGCGGAAAATTGCGACGGCGAAATAGCGAAAAAAAGGAAACGCGTGCGATCTCGATTGCGGTCAAATAACAATTCATTTCTTTATTTCAGCAACTAGATGACTTAGCCTAAATCTTAAAGCTAACGGGAAAAAACAGTTGGAATGTTAGTATGTATGTATGTACAAAAAGGAGGTAAGTATAATTCATTTCGTTAACTTAAAGTAATAGATTAAGGTAAGTATATTTAATATTATTAGGGTAAGTACAATGAAAGTATAATTCGAATATAACATGCATTTCAAAAAAAGTAATTAATTCTAATTTCATATTTTATTTTCATTTTAAATTGAACATATATATTCGTATAAGTCGCTTGACGCAACACCGGCCACCTTGACAGGATCAGGATCCTTCAACATCCATGGGCAGTAGTGCAAGTTTATGAATTGGGCGCTTAATGGTGCCCGCCTTGGTTGCCACGTCTGCCACTCGTACCTTGCCGTCTTGGCCTTCGACGGTTGCGCCGACGCGGCCGATTACCCACTGCTGCGGCGGCACGTTGTCTTCGTGAACGAGGACGAGATCGCCTGGCTGCAGGTTGCGTTTGGGGTGGAGCCATTTGTTGCGCTCCTGAAGGCTCGTTAGATATATTTTGGACCACTGTTGCCAAAACTGTTGCTTGAGACAGCAAACAAGTTGCCATCTCTCGCAGCAACGAATTGGGTCCGTTGGTACTTGTGCTGGGGGCAGTGCTCGCAGGGGACAACCGATTAAAAGGTGTGCTGGAGTTAGTGCTTCTCCGTCGTTGGGGTCCTGGCTCAACGGTGTTAGGGGACGCGAGTTCAAAATGGCCTCCACTTCGGCCAGTAGCGTTGAGAGCTCTTCCGTCGTTAGCAGGGCGTTGCCGAGTGCGCGAACGATTAGATGCTTGGCGGACTTCACGGCCGCCTCCCATAATCCGCCGAAGTGCGGCGCCCTGGGTGGTATAAAGCCGAAGCTGAATCCTTCTTCGGCTGCGAACCCCATTAGTTCTGGCGCTTGCGCTAGAAACGCCTCCTTCAGCTCGCGCAGCTTGCGGTCGGCGCCGACAAAGTTGGTCGCGTTGTCGCTGAATATTTTCTGTGGCATCCCTCGGCGACCAATGAACCTTTTGAGGGCGAAAATAAAAGAATTAGTAGATAGGTCCGAGACGAGTTCTAAATGTACTGCTTTTGAAGTGAAGCAAACGAAAACTGCTATATAAGTCTTTACGGGTGGTCGACCACGTATTTTTAACGTTGTATATATGGGACCACAAAAATCTACGCCACATATCAGAAAGGGTCGTAAAGCTCGAAGTCGTTCAACTGGCAAATTTCCCATTATTTGGGTTTGCAACTTCGGCTTGTAATGAAAGCAGTGTGTACAATTTCTTACGGTTCTACTGCAAGCTTCTCTGGCATTAATTAGCCATATGCGTTCTCGAAGAAGGGCAACCAGCGCTTTTGCCCCAGCGTGGTGATTTCGAAAGTGCAGGAACCGTAAGTAAGTGATAACGAAATGCGAATTTTTGTTCAGTAATAATGGGAATTTGGCATCGTATGGGAGAGGTGCATTTAATAGGCGACCTCCTACTCGGATTAATTTAAAGAAAAGCGACGTGTCCGAGTACTCATGCAAGAACGGGTTGAGTTTTTGCAAGTTGGCGGGTAGCGTCGTGCCTTTAGTCAGTTTTTGGATTTCGCTCGCAAACTCAGAATGTTGAATCACCTGGACAATTTTCAAAAAACTCAAGTTTAATTCATCTGCAGTCAGAGCTCTTCCCACAGTAGGCATCTTTGGTCGTCTGATCCATCGTAATAAATATGCGACCACACGAAAGAGAATTTTTCAATCAGCTCCATTATAGTGTTGAAACTTAACTCACCCTTTTTTTTTTTTTTTCAAATTTATTTGTATGTATAGATGGGTAAACGGTATATTTAAAAAGTTTTGAGTTGATGTACATATATAAAACTTTTATTTAAAGGGGTTTTTGTAATATAGATATAAAGTATCGGGAAAAATGTAATATAAAATTATTAAAGGTTCGGGGCGATATTTTACAATAAAGTCCTAGAGATCCAAAAAAAAAGTGAAATTTTGACCCCTTTTGGGTTTTTTTTCCTTTTTTGTGGGAAACAGCTGGTGTGATGTGGGGGGTTGGTGTGTGTGGGGAAAGTGGTTTTAGCTTTTGATTGGTGGGGAGTATTGACGGGCGTTGGTTGTAAATTGAGTTGCTGTGGTTTAAATTTGGGGTTGGGTGCCCGGGGGATGCTCATTTATGCATCCTGGCCCCCACGAAACTCTTTCCCGAAATTTTGGTGTTAAAATTGTGGG
>NW_026090011.1:0-9561 GCF_024586455.1 Bactrocera neohumeralis | reverse complement strand
TTAGCAATCGATATTGAGTTTCTTCAAATCATTTCTTCACTTATTTAAGTTAATTAACATCAAATCATTCATTATTTAAGTTAATTAACATTCTTCATCTTACTGAAGTGGATATAAAGCCATAACGGCAGTGCATTTGGAAGAATTCCACCTTCTTATATTTAGGTATAAAGTCGATATTCTTGTATATACACATTTAGCAATCGATATTGAGTTTCGTCAAATCATCTCCTTCACTTATTTAAGTTAATTAACATTCTTCATCTTACTGAAGTGGATATAAAGCCATAACGGCAGTGCATTTGGAAGAATTCCACCTTCTTATATTTAGGTATAAAGTCGATATTCTTGTATATACACATTTAGCAATCGATATTGAGTTTCTTCAAATCATTTCTTTCACTTATTTAAGTTAATTAACCTTCTTCATCTTACTGAAGTGGATATAAAGCGATAACGGCAGTGCATTTGGAAGAATTCCACCTTCTTATATTTAGGTATAAAGTCGATATTCTTGTATATACACATTTAGCAATCGATATTGAGTTTCTTCAAATCATTTCCTTCACTTATTTAAGTTAATTAACCTTCTTCATCTTACTGAAGTGGATATAAAGCCATAACGGCAGTGCATTTGGAAGAATTCCACCTTCTTATATTTAGGTATAAAGTCGATATTCTTGTATATACACATTTAGCAATCGATATTGAGTTTCGTCAAATCATTTCCTTCACTTATTTAAGTTAATTAACCTTCTTCATCTTACTGAAGTGGATATAAAGCCATAACGGCAGTGCATTTGGAAGAATTCCACCTTCTTATATTTAGGTATAAAGTCGATATTCTTGTATATACACATTTAGCAATCGATATTGAGTTTCGTCAAATCATCTCCTTCACTTATTTAAGTTAATTAACATTCTTCATCTTACTGAAGTGGATATAAAGCCATAACGGCAGTGCATTTGGAAGAATTCCACCTTCTTATATTTAGGTATAAAGTCGATATTCTTGTATATACACATTTAGCAATCGATATTGAGTTTCTTCAAATCATTTCCTTCACTTATTTAAGTTAATTAACCTTCTTCATCTTACTGAAGTGGATATAAAGCCATAACGGCAGTGCATTTGGAAGAATTCCACCTTCTTATATTTAGGTATAAAGTCGATATTCTTGTATATACACATTTAGCAATCGATATTGAGTTTCTTCAAATCATTTCCTTCACTTATTTAAGTTAATTAACCTTCTTCATCTTACTGAAGTGGATATAAAGCCATAACGGCAGTGCATTTGGAAGAATTCCACCTTCTTATATTTAGGTATAAAGTCGATATTCTTCTATATACACATTTAGCAATCGATATTGAGTTTCTTCAAATCATTTCCTTCACTTATTTAAGTTAATAACCATTCTTCATCTTACTGAAGTGGATATAAAGCCATAACGGCAGTGCATTTGGAAGAATTCCACCTTCTTATATTTAGGTATAAAGTCGATATTCTTGTATATACACATTTAGCAATCGATATTGAGTTTCTTCAAATCATTTCCTTCACTTACTTAAGTTAATAACCTTTCTTCATCTTACTGAAGTGGATATAAAGCCATAACGGCAGTGCATTTGGAAGAATTCCACCTTCTTATATTTAGGTATAAAGTCGATATTCTTGTATATACACATTTAGCAATCGATATTGAGTTTCTTCAAATCATTTCCTTCACTTATTTAAGTTAATTAACCTTCTTCATCTTACTGAAGTGGATATAAAGCCATAACGGCAGTGCATTTGGAAGAATTCCACCTTCTTATATTTAGGTATAAAGTCGATATTCTTGTATATACACATTTAGCAATCGATATTGAGTTTCTTCAAATCATTTCTTCACTTATTTAAGTTAATTAGACTCCTTCATCTTACTGAAGTGGATATAAAGCGATAACGGCAGTGCATTTGGAAGAATTCCACCTTCTTATATTTAGGTATAAAGTCGATATTCTTGTATATACACATTTAGCAATCGATATTGAGTTTCTTCAAATCATTTCCTTCACTTATTTAAGTTAATTAACCTTCTTCATCTTACTGAAGTGGATATAAAGCCATAACGGCAGTGCATTTGGAAGAATTCCACCTTCTTATATTTAGGTATAAAGTCGATATTCTTGTATATACACATTTAGCAATCGATATTGAGTTTCTTCAAATCATTTCCTTCACTTATTTAAGTTAATTAACCTTCTTCATCTTACTGAAGTGGATATAAAGCCATAACGGCAGTGCATTTGGAAGAATTCCACCTTCTTATATTTAGGTATAAAGTCGATATTCTTCTATATACACATTTAGCAATCGATATTGAGTTTCTTCAAATCATTTACTTCACTTATTTAAGTTAATTAGACTCCTTCATCTTACTGAAGTGGATATAAAGCGATAACGGCAGTGCATTTGGAAGAATTCCACCTTCTTATATTTAGGTATAAAGTCGATATTCTTGTATATACACATTTAGCAATCGATATTGAGTTTCTTCAAATCATTTCCTTCACTTATTTAAGTTAATTAACCTTCTTCATCTTACTGAAGTGGATATAAAGCCATAACGGCAGTGCATTTGGAAGAATTCCACCTTCTTATATTTAGGTATAAAGTCGATATTCTTGTATATACACATTTAGCAATCGATATTGAGTTTCGTCAAATCATCTCCTTCACTTATTTAAGTTAATTAACATTCTTCATCTTACTGAAGTGGATATAAAGCCATAACGGCAGTGCATTTGGAAGAATTCCACCTTCTTATATTTAGGTATAAAGTCGATATTCTTGTATATACACATTTAGCAATCGATATTGAGTTTCTTCAAATCATTTCTTCACTTATTTAAGTTAATTAGACTCCTTCATCTTACTGAAGTGGATATAAAGCGATAACGGCAGTGCATTTGGAAGAATTCCACCTTCTTATATTTAGGTATAAAGTCGATATTCTTGTATATACACATTTAGCAATCGATATTGAGTTTCTTCAAATCATTTCCTTCACTTATTTAAGTTAATTAACCTTCTTCATCTTACTGAAGTGGATATAAAGCCATAACGGCAGTGCATTTGGAAGAATTCCACCTTCTTATATTTAGGTATAAAGTCGATATTCTTCTATATATACATTTAGCAATCGATATTGAGTTTCTTCAAATCATTTCCTTCACTTATTTAAGTTAATTAACCTTCTTCATCTTACTGAAGTGGATATAAAGCCATAACGGCAGTGCATTTGGAAGAATTCCACCTTCTTATATTTAGGTATAAAGTCGATATTCTTGTATATACACATTTAGCAATCGATATTGAGTTTCGTCAAATCATCTCCTTCACTTATTTAAGTTAATTAACATTCTTCATCTTACTGAAGTGGATATAAAGCGATAACGGCAGTGCATTTGGAAGAATTCCACCTTCTTATATTTAGGTATAAAGTCGATATTCTTGTATATACACATTTAGCAATCGATATTGAGTTTCTTCAAATCATTTCCTTCACTTATTTAAGTTAATTAACCTTCTTCATCTTACTGAAGTGGATATAAAGCGATAACGGCAGTGCATTTGGAAGAATTCCACCTTCTTATATTTAGGTATAAAGTCGATATTCTTGTATATACACATTTAGCAATCGATATTGAGTTTCTTCAAATCATTTCCTTCACTTATTTAAGTTAATTAACCTTCTTCATCTTACTGAAGTGGATATAAAGCCATAACGGCAGTGCATTTGGAAGAATTCCACCTTCTTATATTTAGGTATAAAGTCGATATTCTTGTATATACACATTTAGCAATCGATATTGAGTTTCTTCAAATCATTTCCTTCACTTATTTAAGTTAATTAACCTTCTTCATCTTACTGAAGTGGATATAAAGCGATAACGGCAGTGCATTTGGAAGAATTCCACCTTCTTATATTTAGGTATAAAGTCGATATTCTTGTATATACACATTTAGCAATCGATATTGAGTTTCTTCAAATCATTTCCTTCACTTA
This sequence comes from Bactrocera neohumeralis, assembly GCF_024586455.1. Classification (NCBI taxonomy): domain Eukaryota; kingdom Metazoa; phylum Arthropoda; class Insecta; order Diptera; family Tephritidae; genus Bactrocera; species Bactrocera neohumeralis. The sequence goes on along the minus strand of NW_026090011.1, from coordinate 5,505 downwards.
TTTAAGTTAATTAACCTTCTTCATCTTACTGAAGTGGATATAAAGCGATAACGGCAGTGCATTTGGAAGAATTCCACCTTCTTATATTTAGGTATAAAGTCGATATTCTTGTATATACACATTTAGCAATCGATATTGGGTTTCTTCAAATCATTTCCTTCACTTATTTAAGTTAATTAACATTCTTCATCTTACTGAAGTGGATATAAAGCGATAACGGCAGTGCATTTGGAAGAATTCCACCTTCTTATATTTAGGTATAAAGTCGATATTCTTGTATATACACATTTAGCAATCGATATTGAGTTTCTTCAAATCATTTCTTTCACTTATTTAAGTTAATTAACCTTCTTCATCTTACTGAAGTGGATATAAAGCGATAACGGCAGTGCATTTGGAAGAATTCCACCTTCTTATATTTAGGTATAAAGTCGATATTCTTGTATATACACATTTAGCAATCGATATTGAGTTTCTTCAAATCATTTCCTTCACTTATTTAAGTTAATTAACCTTCTTCATCTTACTGAAGTGGATATAAAGCCATAACGGCAGTGCATTTGGAAGAATTCCACCTTCTTATATTTAGGTATAAAGTCGATATTCTTGTATATACACATTTAGCAATCGATATTGAGTTTCTTCAAATCATTTCCTTCACTTATTTAAGTTAATAACCATTCTTCATCTTACGGAAGTGGATATAAAGCGATAACGGCAGTGCATTTGGAAGAATTCCACCTTCTTATATTTAGGTATAAAGTCGATATTCTTGTATATACACATTTAGCAATCGATATTGAGTTTCTTCAAATCATTTCCTTCACTTATTTAAGTTAATTAACCTTCTTCATCTTACTGAAGTGGATATAAAGCGATAACGGCAGTGCATTTGGAAGAATTCCACCTTCTTATATTTAGGTATAAAGTCGATATTCTTGTATATACACATTTAGCAATCGATATTGAGTTTCTTCAAATCATTTCCTTCACTTATTTAAGTTAATTAACCTTCTTCATCTTACTGAAGTGGATATAAAGCGATAACGGCAGTGCATTTGGAAGAATTCCACCTTCTTATATTTAGGTATAAAGTCGATATTCTTCTATATACACATTTAGCAATCGATATTGAGTTTCTTCAAATCATTTCCTTCACTTATTTAAGTTAATTAACATTCTTCATCTTACTGAAGTGGATATAAAGCCATAACGGCAGTGCATTTGGAAGAATTCCACCTTCTTATATTTAGGTATAAAGTCGATATTCTTGTATATACACATTTAGCAATCGATATTGAGTTTCTTCAAATCATTGCTTTCACTTATTTAAGATAATTAACCTTCTTCATCTTACTGAAGTGGATATAAAGCCATAACGGCAGTGCATTTGGAAGAATTCCACCTTCTTATATTTAGGTATAAAGTCGATATTCTTGTATATACACATTTAGCAATCGATATTGAGTTTCTTCAAATCATTTCTTCACTTATTTAAGTTAATTAGACTCCTTCATCTTACTGAAGTGGATATAAAGCGATAACGGCAGTGCATTTGGAAGAATTCCACCTTCTTATATTTAGGTATAAAGTCGATATTCTTGTATATACACATTTAGCAATCGATATTGAGTTTCTTCAAATCATTTCCTTCACTTATTTAAGTTAATTAACCTTCTTCATCTTACTGAAGTGGATATAAAGCCATAACGGCAGTGCATTTGGAAGAATTCCACCTTCTTATATTTAGGTATAAAGTCGATATTCTTGTATATACACATTTAGCAATCGATATTGAGTTTCTTCAAATCATTGCTTTCACTTATTTAAGTTAATTAACCTTCTTCATCTTACTGAAGTGGATATAAAGCCATAACGGCAGTGCATTTGGAAGAATTCCACCTTCTTATATTTAGGTATAAAGTCGATATTCTTGTATATACACATTTAGCAATCGATATTGAGTTTCTTCAAATCATTTCCTTCACTTATTTAAGTTAATTAACCTTCTTCATCTTACTGAAGTGGATATAAAGCCATAACGGCAGTGCATTTGGAAGAATTCCACCTTCTTATATTTAGGTATAAAGTCGATATTCTTGTATATACACATTTAGCAATCGATATTGAGTTTCTTCAAATCATTTCTTTCACTTATTTAAGTTAATTAACCTTCTTCATCTTACTGAAGTGGATATAAAGCCATAACGGCAGTGCATTTGGAAGAATTCCACCTTCTTATATTTAGGTATAAAGTCGATATTCTTGTATATACACATTTAGCAATCGATATTGAGTTTCTTCAAATCATTTCTTTCACTTATTTAAGTTAATTAACCTTCTTCATCTTACTGAAGTGGATATAAAGCCATAACGGCAGTGCATTTGGAAGAATTCCACCTTCTTATATTTAGGTATAAAGTCGATATTCTTGTATATACACATTTAGCAATCGATATTGAGTTTCTTCAAATCATTTCTTTCACTTATTTAAGTTAATTAACCTTCTTCATCTTACTGAAGTGGATATAAAGCCATAACGGCAGTGCATTTGGAAGAATTCCACCTTCTTATATTTAGGTATAAAGTCGATATTCTTGTATATACACATTTAGCAATCGATATTGAGTTTCTTCAAATCATTACTTTCACTTATTTAAGTTAATTAACCTTCTTCATCTTACTGAAGTGGATATAAAGCCATAACGGCAGTGCATTTGGAAGAATTCCACCTTCTTATATTTAGGTATAAAGTCGATATTCTTGTATATACACATTTAGCAATCGATATTGAGTTTCTTCAAATCATTTCCTTCACTTATTTAAGTTAATTAACCTTCTTCATCTTACTGAAGTGGATATAAAGCCATAACGGCAGTGCATTTGGAAGAATTCCACCTTCTTATATTTAGGTATAAAGTCGATATTCTTGTATATACACATTTAGCAATCGATATTGAGTTTCTTCAAATCATTTCTTTTACTTATTTAAGTTAATTAACCTTCTTCATCTTACTGAAGTGGATATAAAGCCATAACGGCAGTGCATTTGGAAGAATTCCACCTTCTTATATTTAGGTATAAAGTCGATATTCTTGTATATACACATTTAGCAATCGATATTGAGTTTCTTCAAATCATTTCCTTCACTTACTTAAGTTAATTAACCATTCTTCATCTTACTGAAGTGGATATAAAGCCATAACGGCAGTGCATTTGGAAGAATTCCACCTTCTTATATTTAGGTATAAAGTCGATATTCTTGTATATACACATTTAGCAATCGATATTGAGTTTCTTCAAATCATTTCCTTCACTTATTTAAGTTAATTAACCTTCTTCATCTTACTGAAGTGGATATAAAGCCATAACGGCAGTGCATTTGGAAGAATTCCACCTTCTTATATTTAGGTATAAAGTCGATATTCTTCTATATACACATTTAGCAATCGATATTGAGTTTCTTCAAATCATTTCCTTCACTTATTTAAGTTAATTAACCTTCTTCATCTTACTGAAGTGGATATAAAGCCATAACGGCAGTGCATTTGGAAGAATTCCACCTTCTTATATTTAGGTATAAAGTCGATATTCTTGTATATACACATTTAGCAATCGATATTGAGTTTCTTCAAATCATTTCCTTCACTTATTTAAGTTAATTAACCTTCTTCATCTTACTGAAGTGGATATAAAGCCATAACGGCAGTGCATTTGGAAGAATTCCACCTTCTTATATTTAGGTATAAAGTCGATATTCTTCTATATACACATTTAGCAATCGATATTGAGTTTCTTCAAATCATTTCCTTCACTTATTTAAGTTAATTAACCTTCTTCATCTTACTGAAGTGGATATAAAGCCATAACGGCAGTGCATTTGGAAGAATTCCACCTTCTTATATTTAGGTATAAAGTCGATATTCTTGTATATACACATTTAGCAATCGATATTGAGTTTCTTCAAATCATTTCCTTCACTTATTTAAGTTAATTAACCTTCTTCATCTTACTGAAGTGGATATAAAGCCATAACGGCAGTGCATTTGGAAGAATTCCACCTTCTTATATTTAGGTATAAAGTCGATATTCTTGTATATACACATTTAGCAATCGATATTGAGTTTCTTCAAATCATTTCTTTCACTTATTTAAGTTAATTAACCTTCTTCATCTTACTGAAGTGGATATAAAGCCATAACGGCAGTGCATTTGGAAGAATTCCACCTTCTTATATTTAGGTATAAAGTCGATATTCTTCTATATACACATTTAGCAATCGATATTGAGTTTCTTCAAATCATTTAATTCACTTACTTAAGTTAATAACCTTTCTTCATCTTACTGAAGTGGATATAAAGCCATAACGGCAGTGCATTTGGAAGAATTCCACCTTCTTATATTTAGGTATAAAGTCGATATTCTTCTATATACACATTTAGCAATCGATATTGAGTTTCTTCAAATCATTTCCTTCACTTATTTAAGTTAATTAACATTCTTCATCTTACTGAAGTGGATATAAAGCCATAACGGCAGTGCATTTGGAAGAATTCCACCTTCTTATATTTAGGTATAAAGTCGATATTCTTGTATATACACATTTAGCAATCGATATTGAGTTTCTTCAAATCATTTCTTTCACTTACTTAAGTTAATTAACCTTCTTCATCTTACTGAAGTGGATATAAAGCGATAACGGCAGTGCATTTGGAAGAATTCCACCTTCTTATATTTAGGTATAAAGTCGATATTCTTGTATATACACATTTAGCAATCGATATTGAGTTTCGTCAAATCATCTCCTTCACTTATTTAAGTTAATTAACATTCTTCATCTTACTGAAGTGGATATAAAGCCATAACGGCAGTGCATTTGGAAGAATTCCACCTTCTTATATTTAGGTATAAAGTCGATATTCTTGTATATACACATTTAGCAATCGATATTGAGTTTCTTCAAATCATTTCTTTCACTTATTTAAGTTAATTAACCTTCTTCATCTTACTGAAGTGGATATAAAGCCATAACGGCAGTGCATTTGGAAGAATTCCACCTTCTTATATTTAGGTATAAAGTCGATATTCTTGTATATACACATTTAGCAATCGATATTGAGTTTCTTCAAATCATTTCCTTCACTTAATTAAGTTAATTAACCTTCTTCATCTTACTGAAGTGGATATAAAGCCATAACGGCAGTGCATTTGGAAGAATTCCACCTTCTTATATTTAGGTATAAAGTCGATATTCTTGTATATACACATTTAGCAATCGATATTGAGTTTCTTCAAATCATTTCTTTCACTTATTTAAGTTAATTAACCTTCTTCATCTTACTGAAGTGGATATAAAGCCATAACGGCAGTGCATTTGGAAGAATTCCACCTTCTTATATTTAGGTATAAAGTCGATATTCTTCTATATACACATTTAGCAATCGATATTGAGTTTCTTCAAATCATTTCCTTCACTTACTTAAGTTAATAACCATTCTTCATCTT
>NW_026090010.1:0-24320 GCF_024586455.1 Bactrocera neohumeralis | reverse complement strand
GGTACATCGATATTAGTAGTCAACATATAATATTTATCCAATACGAATATTATTTCATAAGGTAATCCACCCGTATCAATTGTCGACATTTTATGTAGCTTTTGCTTTATGAAAGCTTCTTGCTCGGTACCACGATACTAGTCGATTACTACAGATGTTACTTTATTTTCTACTACGTTTAATATGGAGTTGTTGTACATTTGAACAGCTGAATTTGATAAAAATAGTCGTATCCCATGAGGGCAGGCAATATCAGCTGTTTCTCTGCTAACGAATCTCGATTCAATTAATGCCATTTCGTCCGAATTCAATTTTTGTCCATTCCCAACTTTTGTAAGTGCATTGGAAAACGTACTATTTGCTTGTCTCATAACTTGAGGGAGTTCATAAAATTTCAAATCACGCCAAACTGTTGGCCCAGTCAGTCTACGTTTTATTTGTTTATTTATCGGTGTTGCTCTGACTGGAGGTAATTGTCTCAAATCACCTATTAATATAACATCCAAATTTCCAAAATTACTTGCATAATTACCGGTGATTTGTTTGAGACGTAAATCGATTTGCTCTAGAAGTTTTGCCCTCCCTTCTGTTCTCCCCTTCACTTGGTGGTTCCGAGCCTCTATTACCCGATGGAGCGTTACATAGCAGCGTTACGGCTCAGTCTCATTCAATACCCATATTTAACTATTCTCTCTCCCCTCCCTCAGTAGACTGCAGCCGACTTAACACAAAGGAGCGTTACATAGCCGAGCGTGACGGCTCAGTATGTTTCAGTACCCACAAAATCAGTGCACAACGCGCCTAAATCTATGTCTTACTAACTGTCAAATCTATTGCTATTGCCATTGCCAAATCCGTATGTGGGCATTTGTTATCATAACATAATCATTTGCGCAAAGGCGTAGGGTAAGTAGGTTCGAGCTAATCGGGTAGGTAGCTAATGTAACGCACTTTTTGAGCTCTTGAACTCCTTAAATCTTTTATGTGGAAAACAAAAAAAAGGATAAAGATCCTTTTTTTACAAATGTATTTCTGGGAAAAATAAGAATTCATATTTTTGGACTAATATAGTAATTGTGGCATAAATTTTATATACCAATTAAAATAATAAATTTAAAATTAGCAATGATATTTTGATTTTTGCTAGTATAATTTTATTAAATTTAATATTTCGCTTATTCCCAACCCAAATTGCATAATTTTTCTGTAAAATAACAATATTAAACTAAATATTATTTTTTGAAAAAATGTTATTTTGAAAATGTACTTTATTTTTATAATATAACACAACCGTCTTAATACTCGCTCTTCTAATTTTCATATTACCGAAATGAAAATGCCGTCGGCATATGTGCAAATGGGATATGTTGCCTCTTCGAAATTTTCATAGAAAGGAAAACTGCGCTGTCAAACTGCTGAAGTGACAGCTCATAGCTTACGATATATGGCATACGAATTAGTTTGCGATATATTGTAAGCTATAAGCAATGTGGAGTCTCCACAGGCAATTGGCACGGCAATACAGTTAGTAAAACATAGATTTTATCCTGTCGAGATGCCCCGTAAAGAAGTTTTCACTTCAATAATACGACGTTGTTATTACTTAATATGTATGTATGTATGTTCGAATTTATTATTTATTTAATTTCTCTTCTTGTCTTTTTATTGTGTCTTTTGATTATTTATTTTAGATATACTGTTTACTGTTTTGAGGAACAGAAGGAGTATTGCCGAAAATCTTGCAAGTGATAGTTGAAATTAAATTGTTGTTTGATTAGCTTGTTATGTGTGTTCGTAACACAGGGGTAAGCAAATAGGCAAATAAAAGTTTTTGAAGTGAAAACTTCTTATTTCGCGTTGGGCACTTTTGTGGGTGAGCATTTTCAGCCATTCTCGCGACAGATGAGATTTTGCACAGATACATATGTATACTCCGCGTGTATTCTTATAATATATGTACATATGTATACTATACGCGCTCTTTGCATGGGCATTCGTTCGAGCTCTCGCGACAGACGAGATTACATACCTATGTGTATACTCAGCCTTATAGAAGGCAGAGAACGTAAAGTAAGTATATATATAACATACATATATAATACAATGTTGTGAGGCTTTTTCGTCGCTTCGGCTTTGCTTGCCCGTGACAGCGGAGGTGCGAAAAATGCGTGCAACACTTGTTATTATGAATGTTTTTTTTTTTCCTTTTTTTTTGTGTCGGAGGGGGAATCTTCCAAAAGGTACTGCCTTAGACAGGTAGCATGCACGATTCATATTGCCCACTAAAGATACACCTCTTTCGGGATCACGCCCAGTTAGTCTTATCTAACTTTACTGGACTTGCAAAGCAGTACGCCTACGTACTAAACCCTTAACTCCGGCTGCGTTAGCTTGTATTCGGTCCGGGACCGCCGTTAAGTATTACTTCGCAGGACCAAGCTGGGCAAAAATGCCTCTTCAGAAACTCCTTTCGTGGTTATTCTTCTTCGCTGTCGTTCTCTTATCATGAGTTCGTGGATCGCTATTGCGGCCCACTCTTTCATTTTCGCCCATACCAACTTTGATTGCAGCATGTGGCTTATAATGTTGTCAGGCGTCATCCTTTGGTTAATTATTCCCTCGATGGTAGTTCTCTCCACTTCGTATCTGGAACAGAAGAAAAAGATATGCTCGGCGTTTTCATTGGCACTGCTGCAGAATGAGCATTTTGTGTCATCGTCGTGGCCGAATCTGTAAAGGTATTCCCTGAAACAGTCATGGCCTGTCAAGAATTGCGTCAGATAAAAGTCTGTCTCCCCATGTTGTCTCTCAATCCAAGCTGATACGTTCTTAATGAGCTTGTGCGTCCATCTTCCTTTTTCTGCCGCGTTCCATTGTTTTTGCCACTCTTCGAGGCTAACCTGTCTCTCCTTTTTTCGCTCATCATCTGTTAAATGCCTATTCATAGCTTTAGATTTTAGGTAGACTCTACGTAATTCTGAGGCCATTAAGTCCGGAGGCATAAGACCAGATATGATACTGGCCGCTTCATGTGAGACAGTTCTGAATGCACAGGCCACTCGGGTGGCGCATAGCCTGGTCACTGCCTTTGATTTGTTGGCATTTGTTTTTTGGTGCAGTGCATTCCCCCAAATAGGGGCCGCATACATCAGTGTTGACTGACTTACTTTAGCTAGTAGGGCTCTCCTACTTTGACTAGGACCACCAGTGTTAGCCATTATTCTTGACAGGGCCGCTGTAACAGTAGCTGCCTTGCTACAGGCTTTTTCAACATGCGCTTTGTAGTTCAATCTCGTATCAATTATGACTCCAAGGTATCTCAGGGAGTTTTGCGTTGTAATGTTGTATCCATCGATATTTAAGGTGACCGTTTCTAGCTTTTTCCTGCTCGTAATAAGCACCGCTTCCGTCTTTTCTCCGGCCAGCAGCAGCTTAGTTTCCGTGAGCCAGTCCTTAATTTTTCCTGTGGTCGCATTTCAGAGGTTTCGTCACAGCAATGTCGTCCGCATAGCCAATTATTTGAGCCTCTTTTGGCAGCGGTAGGCGTAACACCCCGTCGTATAGAACATTCCAAAGTAACGGACCCAAAACGGAGCCCTGCGGTACTCCACCTGTCACCACGTAGCTCTTTGGGCCAGCATCGGTGTCATGCAGTAGTAGTCTATCAGACAAATAGCTACTGGTTAGTAGATATCCCGGAGTGTTTCTTGCCTCCAAAGCCCTAAATATATGAGACCATGATGCAGAATTAAAAGCATTTTTGACGTCAAGTGTGACAACTGCGCAATATTTTTTATCGCCATGCATCCACCTGCTTCCCTCTATGGCCTTGGCCGCAATGTCCGTCAATTTTCCGACTGCGTCCATGGTGGATCGATGTCTTCGGAAACCAAATTGGTTTTCAGACAAGCCAGGCAGCTCTCCTTCTAGGTGACGTTCCAGACGTTTGCAGATCAGCTTCTCTAATATTTTGGCCATCGTATCGATCATACAAAGTGGTCTATATGCACTCGGCTCACCCGCCGGTTTGTTTGGCTTCTGGAGGAGAACCAGGTGCTGTTTCTTCCATACTCTTGGGAAAACGCCTTCGTTTAGACACCTAGAAAAAATTTCAGCGAAGGCCTTCTTGCTGTGTTTAACTGCAATCTTAAGCGCCTTGTTTGGGATGCCATCAAGTCCTGGCGCCTTTGTATTGCCGAATCTTTCCGCCACTTCTACTACCTCCTCCTCGTCGATTGACAAAACTTCGACTACTGATGGTATTCTTATGCTCGTATGTTGCTCTTGCGATGGGAAAAGTGTTTTCACCACCTTTTCTAGCAGTGTAGCACAGGTTGGTGCCTGGTTTTTACCCCTCTTGACCTTTGCCATTACACATGGCCGCGTCGCAAGCTTTACTTACGTGACTTACCAGCATTTCAGCTTGTCGGTCTAAGTCGGTCGAGCTACCCATTTTTTCGTCCAACATGAGGTCGAAGATGTTCTCATCTAGCGTTTCCACCTTCCATCCTTTTTTCCGCGGCTTTTTTAGACTGCTTTGGTTTCGCAGCTTCTTGCCGATTTCAAGCATAATGGCAAGATGATCGCTATGTGTGTAGAAGTCGCACACTTTCCAACGTGCAGATCGAGCCAGTGAGTTGCTGGCGAACGTAATATCTATAATAGATCCGCGGCCATTCTTCTCGAAGGTATTTCTACCTCCCGTATTAAGCAGCACAGCATCTAGTAAGGCGAACGTTTTGAGCAGAGCATTACCCCGCCTGTTTGTCTTGCTACTACCCCATTCGATTGCCCAAGCGTTAAAGTCGCCTGCTATCATATTTGGTGTAGTAGTAAGGGCGTCCTGGACTAATTCGTCGAGGATCTGTTCATAAACACCTTGTAGTATACTCGGAGGGAGGTAGCAGCTGTAGAAATAAATTCCGCCTATTTTTGCTCGCGTGTAGTATGATTTCCCCAATAGCGGCTTGTCCTGGAAGGCGTTTTCCCCACAGGCCTATATGGCAGCTTTGCTTTCTTTGTCGGTAATCCAGGTACCAGCACTTATGTTTTTATACTGCTCACACACTATCGCCACATCTATCTTCTTCTCATAGATTGTCTGTTTCAGTAACTCTTGGGCCGCTTCGCAATGATTTAGGTTGATTTGTACAACTCTCATTTCGCCTTTTTACATGCCGCTTGGCAGAGGGGACATTTCCAACTTCCAATTCGGTGATCCGTATCCTTTTTTCCTTTTGCTTTGCATGACGCACAGGACGGTTTTTTGTCGCATTCTTTTCCGAAGTGCCCCGTTTCACCACATTTTGCACAACACTTGCTTCTATCATCCTCGCTGGTACATGCCCTCGCCAGATGTCCGTATTCCAGGCATCTGAAACACTTTCTAAGGTTCGGCTTCTCCCTTATTCTGCATATAACCCATCCAATCTTAATTTTACGTGCATCAATTAATTTTTTTGCGTCCGACACCGGAATGCTGATCACCGCCGTCTGCGTACCCGCGTATGCCTGTCTCATGCTTTTAATTGAGCTTTCCCTGAAGGAGCTTAGTTCACTAATTTGCGAACGAATTGCATTTACGATGTCTTCTTTTGTTGTTACCTCATCCAGGTTACGGATCTCTACCGATACCTCATGGGTTAAGGCTCTTATCTGTGCCTGGTCACCTAACACCTTACATATCTCCCTCTCATATGTACCCGTGTTTGTCATTTGCGCCTTTTTCATTTCCAAGAGTATCTCGCCTTTTGCCGTATTTCTGATGCGCGACACGTCCTCTCCAAGTTCTTTAAGGGCATCCTCCTTCTTGACAGCTCTAAGTATGTCGCTGTACGACATGTTTCCGGAGCGTGAAATTATAATCGCGTCCGGTCTCGGACGTGGGACATGAACAGCCGTCTTCTATGTGTTTGACGTTTTGCGCTTCACCTGAATACAATCGTTTTCTTTTCCATCCTCTCTCCTTTCTTTTGTAGGAATGTCGCCTTCATTCCTCTTGCTAGCAGTGGGCCTCTTTTGCATTCCTTCTTGAATTGCTTTTTTCTTCGGTGGAGTTTTGCGCGCTAGTTGCCCATCCTCGCGGGGCCTTTTTGGCGTTCAATCCACTCCTGCGTGTCTTAAAAGGACATTTCTTCTGGTTGCCTTGATAGCGTTGTTGTACTCGCTTTGGGCGCGTTCGTGGAGCTTCGTCACATAATTTAACAGATCACGTATCTTATTGTTGATCGAGCGTTGAGGCAGTTTCATTGCTTCAGTTAGCTTCTTGATCACATCTCCCAGCTGAGACATAATGTCCCCTTTTGATTGCGTAAGTTCCTCTCGAGGCATGCTGTCTTGCAGCGCTGGTGGTGACGATCTCGCTCTTTCAGGCCTTTCCACGGTGAGCCCCTGTTTAGGTGATCGCATCAATCTTGGTGCTAGTCTAAAGGGATCAGCTTCGACGCAAGAACTACTCGGCGTTATCCTAGATTGTTCCGCTTCTGGTATCTTACCGACAGGGCTTTGAATTCAAGCAGTATTGTACACTGCTGCTTTTGTTTTTGTTATCTTTGTTTAAAAAATTCTCCATTCGTTTGTTTTTTACAGCGCATCGTGTGTAGGGGGGCGGGCCGAAATAGACAGGAACGGGTGTACCCTCGGAAACCATGCTCCTACCCCAGTTCCCTGAGGCCTATCCTTCGCTTTACCAGTCCCGGAAAACACGGACGGACCGGCGCTCGCCCGGGGCAACGCAGGCTACTACCCCTGCGCCCAATGCACACTCCCTGACCAGGGACCGAAGTGGCTGTTTACTGATACACCACGCAGCTGACACCTCGGCAGAGCAAGCTCACATCACCTTTTTCATCCTACCAGTGGAAGACATTGCTGTTAGGATAACCAAAGACTCCCAGTGCACCGCGCTGTGTACCGGTCAAGTTGTAATATCAGCCGCACCTAACATGGTGAACAGACGCTGACCAGGAAGCCGCCCATTATGGGTCCGTCGCGCCTGGATTTTACTTTTCTGTCGTCATGCCCAAACATGATGAGGGGACACATATTTCTGTGTGGCGGTGTCGATTCGCCGACCCCCCCGGTAGCTTAGAGCTTAGCTAGAGCGCCCAAAGTTTGGGGGCGTGCGTTTGTACGCGCCGGAGGATGCGCCTCCAGTGCCAACCCGATCAGTAGCACAGACCACCCAAGCGGTCGATTAAAGCGCTATCGCAGTGGTACAGCCCACACCCCCAGCCAATTGACTAGAACAGGTTACTCAGGTTTAAGCCCACGGAACGATTCGGTGCAGGGCCACATCAGTTGACTCACGGCCGTTACGGGGACATCGCTCCGTCCGGCGGCCAATAGATTATGAATGTATGTACATATGTATGCATGTGACTCGCATTTGCTTTCGTAAACCAGTAGTCGGCATGAGAGGAGGAGGAGAGGTGTTGGTGTGCACGAAAAATAGTAGCCCACTGAGAAATTGGAATTAAAATTAAGCATCTAATCTAAATAATTAATAGTATAATGAAAATTAACAAAATGTATTTTAAGGATATATTCCCTATTATCTTTAATATTAAAATACACACGTTCTTATGGACACAGTTATGTAGTTGTGCAGCTGCCTCAATAATATAACATTTCGCTCAAAAATATAACATTTCATTATTAAAATATATAATACTTATTACTTTCAAGTCAAACCTGTATAATCTTATTCATGTAAGAAATAAAATGTGCATTAACTTGTTTTTTTTTACATAGTCCTCAATACAGTTAAAATAAATGAAAATACAATTCAATACTCAAAGTACACAAATTGATCTAATCTAATTAATTTTACAGCAAAATAAAAAATATGTAAATGACGGATAATGAAATCTCGATTATCACTTTATCATGCGAGAGTATAAAATGTTCGGTGACACCCGAACTTAGCCCTCCCTTAATTGTTAGCCCATAGGTTTAACCTACGAAGTGCTCTTTCCATAATCTCGCTGACTGCTGAAGGAAACATGCATGATACCAACAACACTGTATCGTCTGCATACGCTACTGCTTTCACTCCTCCTCCGTTTAGTTGGAGGAGTATTTCGTTCAGCGCTACAACCCACAGAAGCGGAGAGAGGACCCTCCCTTGAGGCGTCTCTCTACTCACATAACTTGTTTGTGTTGCAGCGCCGTTTGAAGCTATAATCTTCCTATTCTCAAGCATCGATAGTATACATCTGCACACAGTGTCATCTATGCCACCATGTGCCAGAGAATTAATTATCGCAATTACTTCTATGTTATTGAAGGCGCCCTCTATGTCTAAAAAAGCAGTCATGGTGTATTGTTTGTGGTGTAGTGATTTTTCAATTACACTTATCACATCGTGAAGGGCAGTTTCGGTTGATCGGCCCTTTATGTTCGCATGTTGGGACTTCGATAACTTCTCCGCCATTATTGTTCTTACGTGAAGATCTATTAGCCTTTCCAGTACCTTCAGCATAAAGGAGGTAAGGCTCATAGGTCTAAAATCCTTGGCATTCTCGTATGTTCTTCTGCCTGGTTTTCGAAGGAACACAACTTTACTTCGTTTCCAACTTCTTGGTTTGTAAGACAGTTGAGTGCCAGCTTTGTACATATTTTTAAGCCTTTGAACATTATGGGCATAATCCCGGACCTGCTGTTTTAAATGGTGCAAACCTATTTATGGGATATTTGATTTTGTTTTTGTCTACTATTTGGCTTTGATAATCAGCTGCGTTCAACGGTGGTTCTGGTTGAACCCTCGTCCAGGGGAAGTGCGTTGAAATTAGCACCTCCAGAGACTCTTTTGCCGAGGAGGTCCAATTACTTCCCTCCGTCCTAATGAAGGCAGTATTAATATGATCTTTGGATTGCATTTTGCTCAGCCTAGAGGTTTCTCTGCAACTTTCTATTGATGTGCAGAAAGATCGCCATGAGTAGGTTTTAGCTTTTCTGACTGCTTTTTTGTATCTTTTCATAATATCTTTTAATGGCTGCCAGATTTTGTTTCTAAAACTGTCATTGAAAGCTTTCCTTAGTTGTGTTCTCAAATAAAAGTTGGCTTATCGCCCTTGGTGCATATACTTAGATTACAATTCAGAATATACGGCAAGAGTGACTCACCTCTGGTGTTTATGCTGGAGCTTCCCCATAAGGTGTGCCTTGCATTTGCATCACACCCTATTAGGACATCTTCTTTCCTGTTCTACTCTACTAGTCTGGTGGATGCGGCCGGTGGTATGTCTTCGTCATGGGCCAAGTAGGCCGAGACCAAGATGAAGGGCTTTTCCTTCTGTTCCACCTTTACCACTATGATATCTGCTGTGCTGTAATTAGGACAAAGAAATGCATTTATACTTTTATTGATAATAATGCATGCCCTATGGTTACCTTTGTTCCGTGTGTAAAACAGGTTATAGTTGCTGCCGTTTAACCCTTTAATGGTGTCTTCTTTGACCCAGGGCTCCTGTATTAGGCTGATGTCGATGCTCCCCTCGTTCATAAAAGTTATCAGATTCGCTGTAGCATTCTTCGAGTGCTGCAGGTTTATCTGTACGCATCTAAGGTTGTTATTGGGCATCTCGGGTTTCTTCGATGCCCACATTCCTTAGCAACTGGCTGGCGTCGTCGACCTCTTCCGTGTCGTCTTCGTCAGCCGCTTTGTCGCCTTGGAAGATTTTCAACCTGGCCTTGCGAATTCCGAAGCTGATTTTGTAGTCAGTCTTCTTGGGAGCCTCAATGGACTCATCGCAAATGGCCACTAGTATTGGTCTGTTGGCTTTGTTTGGTTTTTCCTCCTTGATCAGCTGCCACTCATCTATACCAGGTATATATTTGTTTTGCAGCTTAATACACCTCAAGAGTTGTTCGCCTGGCTCGTCTAGTGGGAGTTGCCAAATGCGAGCACGAGGTCTCTTTGGAATGTCCTTGGCGGGTATAAGCCTCAATTGGAGACCTACAAAGGCGTTGCTGATTTTCTCAACACTACCCGTCAGGGACTCTAGCGAGGCCTGGTCCGCGCACTTGATGAACCTGTAGTCCCTGAGGATCTCAGAGGAGTAAAACTCTGGGTGAGGACCCGCCGGATTGTCGAGTACATAGCTTAGCACCATACTCGGCAATCTGACGTCGATCTCCACACACCTTTCCTGCACCGTGCTCGGAATGGAGGAATTACAATCTATGATGGCCACTTAAAGGCTATCCCTGGCTACATCGCAGCAATGCCTCGCCGCTGTTGCGCTGCTGTGTTCGCCTTCACTCCGCCCCGGTTTTTTAGGCAGAGTTTCCGGTGCTCTGTAGTAGAGCGATTCCTTTTTTGTGAAGTGCTCTCCTGTGTGTTCTCTCCTAGAGGTTCTGACTGCTTCCTTTGACTGAATTGAGAGCTCGTTGAAGAGATCAATGCGCTATTTACATAAGTATGCCCGAATTGTTTGTGCGTTTATGATTATGCTTTGTTCGTAATTGAGAGCTCGTTAGAGAGATCAATTCGCTTTTTGTAAGCAATCCTGCTTGTTTTTGTTTGCCAAAGAACAAGAGGTATTGTCGGATAGATGCCAATGTGAAATTTAAAAGGATGTGTATATACGTATGTTTGTGCTAATGTATGTGTTCAAGTGAATAATTTTTGTATACCCGAGCTTTTTGTATCGTTGTGTCCACAAACTTATGTATTTGTAGTGAAAATGATTTTGTGGTATGTACATACATATGTATATTAAGAATATATTAGAATACATATGTTTCAACTAGGTATACATATATGCGAGTATGTATGTATCTCTTTTTTGCAATTCTTGCTTTGTTTTTTATGTTACAATTTTTATTTATGTTTTTGCCTTTGCTTACTTCATTTGTGCAATACTGCTTATTGTTTTGTTAAACATAAGAGGTATGCCGGAAAAATTGCAAGATGATACTTGTATGTTTTTTGTTTGTTAATAAGTGTTTGAATACACGAAAGTAAGCTAGTACTTAGCAAAAAGTAATCTGATATATTTACATATATTGATATATAGTACATAGGCCGGGTCGATTTGTGGGGAGGCAAAAAAATCGCCCATTGCTCTATGAAAATCATATTCTAGGGATAAAAATAAGATACTTTGCCGAAGGAACCATACCTCTGAAACGAATTTTGATGTCCCCCAATTTGGGTCGAACTTTTGGGTAGGGGCAAATTTTGAAAAATCCCACTTTGACCCATTTACAGTGCTCCAATCGAGTCCAAATGTATGACCGACCCCCACTAACTTTGGACGGCCGATCCACCCATGCCAGTGGCACACCCCCTGGAACTCCCCTGGGGGGTTCCCCATACAATCATTTGTATACAAACAAATTGCTATGTTTTTTCTTTATTTTTATTTATTTATTTATAATAATATAAATTTTTTCTCTTAAGAAATTAATTTAGTCAGAACATATGTAAATGAAAAAAATTAATTTAAGTGAGTTATAGAAAAGAAATTAAAAAAAAATATTTTTTGAAGTCTTTTTTACTTTCAAGTCTGGGCAATTTCGCACGGCTTCTACATTTTCCGGTATAACCCGTTTGGAAACGCTAGCTAGCAATTGAACATGTCGTTCCGTTCCTTGTATGTGTGATGGAAATTTTGGATCATTAAACAGTGGATCATCTTGATTTAAATATTCTTTCAATGTATCGTACGGAATGCTTCGCGTGAATGGTGGTTCAAATACGATATTTATATCATTCAAATTGATCATTTCCCTATACATAACTTGTGCAATTAAAGTTTATATTTGGTTTTTTATAAACTCTAAGTTCCATTGGCTCATCAACATCGGTTCGATAGCGTAGAATTTTCTTGATGGAACAGTCGCGTTTTTCTTTCCTATCATCAAACAACATTGATAACAAGATATTTTCCGAATGCGCATAATATGAATTATCATTAATTACTTGATTGACAATTTTGCGTAAGCGAGGTTCTAGAAATCGTGACCAACCAATGAACTTGAAAAATAATGCACTGCCGTACACGACAGAGCTGTAATACTTGATAATGAAGTACATTGGCACATAACATTTGATTATAAATTCAACCAGAATTCTTAAATTTGCATCTGGATTTTCCGTTGTCACATATAATCGCAATAATCTAGCGGCCTTGGTGAGCCACCGAGAATGTACAATTTTCCCTGGTTTGATGTTAGCCAGATCCACCGGAACCACCCCGCTAGAAATTGCATGGGCCATGTCGTATAAGTACTTCGAATCGGTGGTAAATTCTTTTTTTTTCTGGATCAGGGGGCATATTTTGCAACTCAATTTTCTGGAAGCCGCCCACCACCTAAAAATATATAATAATAAAATAATTAAAAATGGTTGACAATTATAATAAATGAGTGATAGCAATAACTTACCGGAAGAGTTTCACAAGTTTCGATTTGACGGCTCAGTTTTCCGGTTGCCGATCTTGGTCCAGTGCTGGTTAATTTATCCAAAGCTTCAAACAAATGCCGAAACGGAAGTTCGCTGAAGTGTAGAAGGCAAACAAACCAATGTAATGGTCTTTTTAACAGCAATTCGAATCGTCGTATGATTCCACCGTGTGGGCCAGTGTTTGTTGGCTCAACGTCAGTGCATATTCCAATTAATGTATCCAGTGATATATTTTTATCGTTGAAAAAACCATTTAATTTGGTTGTTTTATATTCAGCGGTTTCATGTTCCAGTCTTACGTAACCAATCAATTCAGAATTGGGTTCTCTCAAAATAACAAGATGAGGGAAATCGCCTTGTCTGAAACCTCGTTTGGTATCGAACGGCTCGGAGAGGTCCTTCCCGATTGTGACGGAGCTTTTCGTGTTACTCAACGTCAGTTTACACAACCGTATTAGTTTTTCGGGGATACCAAATTCAGACATCGCGGCATAAAGGCAGATCCTTTTCGTGCTGTCGAAAGCAGCTTTGATATCGACGAAGAGGTGGCCTTGAATGAGATGAAATCAGGAAGTATCAAATGGGTCGATACGTGAACTGCAATAAAGCGCGTTGTAGGATATTTACTTTAGCAATTTTTGATAGTTTTTCAACTGTTGTGCCTCTTGCGGTTAACTTCTTTTAAGTCATTGCGAATTGTAAATTGTACAGTGTGTGCAACTTTTTGAGAAGCATGGCAGCAATTGCAATTGCTGGAACATGATAACCACTGGAAACAAACAATGGACAGTGCGATAGCTACTTCATATATCACTTTAGTTTGCATACTTTTTGCCAAGATTATTTCGACATATCAGCCTTCAAATTCGCGGCAGTTATGGGATACGAAAATATGACATTGCTGATGACATTTAATATTGTATATTGTATTAATTCACGAATGTTTATCCGAACATTGGCCAAATTATCGTAACTGCGATAGCTTGGGTACACGCGCACTTTTAGCTGCCAAAAATACCGATGGCGCATAGTGTGGGGCATAAATTTGGAAATTTTATGTTTTTTTTCGCCGTGACGTGCTCACGAGTTGGAAAACCATATTTTCTGTACAACGGAACAGAAACCAAAAAATGTTGTTTATCACGCAGTGTTACATTAAAAAAAAAAAAAATAATAAAAGTGAAATGATAAAATTAACTTTCTTTTCATTTCAAAAGCCATAATTTCATGCAGGACAACGGCTGCGGGGTCAGCTAGTTTTTTCATAGAATTTTCGAGCATTACCCCTGCCGGCCAGCTTATAAAGGTCTTCATACTCACGCATTTCGGCCTCTTTCTTTTTCTGTCTGCAAATGCGTCTCGCTTCCCTCTTCAACTCTCGGTATCTATCCCATCATTGTTGACGATCGTAACGTTGCGAGGTAGGCAGTCTGTTTTCTCTCCGCTGCGACACGGCACTCCTCATCGTACCAGCTGTTCTTTTGCATTTTCCGGAAACCAATGGTTTCGAAATGCCGTCCCGCAGTTCCCTTATACCGAGTTGTTGACGAGTGCTCTCAGAGAGCATGAGTGCAAGTCGAGTAGCAAATCGTTCTGCTGGCTGTTGTGATTGTGTTTGTTGACGTGCGTTTTTTGCTGCACAGAGGCGGGTGCGAAGACGTGTTTTCCGTCTATCACAACATTATCGATCTGGTTGGTAGCTTTTCGATTCGGAGGCAGCCAGGTAGATTGATGTATTTTCTTGTGCTGGAATCTAGTACTACAGATAACCATATTTCGGGCCCCGGCGAAGTCGATCAGCCTCAACCCTTTTGGGGATGTTTCATCGTGGAGGCTGAATGGCAATGCTCCGACGAACAAACCCGTGGTGAACACAGGAGATGTAAAATCCCTTCCTTCCGTTTCTAAAGTTTCATTGGCGCAAATGGCTAAACAAGGCCATACAAATACAATTCAAATAAATATAGTTTAAAAAACACGCTTTTAAAGCATATCACTAAAAAGTGAAAAACAATTATTTGTATAAACTAACAATAATAATGAAGGAAGAATTCCTGCATTATTGTGAAAATAGCGTGGAATGCTCGATATATGAAAAATATGTCACAAAGCACCCCACGCTTTTCTAACATTAATGCAGGAATTTTTCCAATTATTTCGGCCGCCAAGCAGTAAAGTACTGTGAATAACGTCGACCCAAAGCTTAAGCACATATCGACTGGTATTGAGTTGGACTGTG
The DNA here is from genome assembly GCF_024586455.1 of Bactrocera neohumeralis. NCBI lineage: Eukaryota > Metazoa > Arthropoda > Insecta > Diptera > Tephritidae > Bactrocera > Bactrocera neohumeralis. Next base: position 9,669 of record NW_026090010.1, on the reverse strand, counting down.
AGGTTGTAGATTTTACAAAAATAATTCCAAACGCTGCGTGGAAGAGTACACCAAATACACGAAACACATCTTAGAAAGTATACATAAAAAGCGCAAGCTTCGACGGAGATGGCAGCAAACTAGATCCTCTGCTCTAAAAACTGAGCTCAATAAATTTACAGTGAAACTAAGAGCACAAATTAAAGGGTTTAAATATTTTTCCCTCAAAACTTATCCGGTAAAGCTCACAGCTGATAAATCCACCAACTATTTACTCTGGAAATCTGCATGAAATATTAATAAATAAATAAAACAAGTATAACCATTAAAACTAAACGAAACTGCATGGGCCAAAACGAATGAACAGAAAGCTGCCGTTTTTGCAACGATGGGTATGATATATACCCAGCATATATTATGCTACTATTAAACGAATTAAAAATCTTATCGGGAACACAAGACTCAAAAAAGCACCTGGGTACGATTTAATAACTGGAGAAATATTAAGCAATTTACCAAAGATTTGTATAAAAAAAACTTGTAAACATTATAAACAGTGCTTTATGCCCAAGATGTGTGCCATCGCTTTTGAAAGTATCTGAAGTCATAATGTTACCTAAGCCGGGTAAGCCAGTACACGATGTTACATCATATAAACTAATTTCGCTGCTGCCAGCCTTATCCAAATTTTTTGAGAATGTACTCTTAAATCGACTCAAACCAATCATGGCTCAAAAACACCTAATGCAATCACATCAATTTGTCTTCCGTGGCCACCATTCAACAATTGACCAGGTACAGTATGCTCCGCGTATAAGAAACCCGCTTATAAGAAAAGTCCGTTTATAAGAAACAGGTTTTAAACACCTTGGACCACTTAAGTATTTTCATCTAAATAAGACCTCTTAAAAGAAAAACCGCTAACAAGAAAAAACCGGATAAAAGAAATTTTTTTCCCTCACGAAATTTATCTGCCCATATAAAAAAAACCTCTTAAAAGAAATAACTTTCAAAACTTTGTGCTGTTATATCTTAAATGTATTAAAATTTGTATCTGGCAACGCTAAAATTTGCATCACAGCTGTTTTTAAAAAAAGAAAATAATCGAAAAAGCAAGAAATAAAAATGGAAAAAAATAAAAAAAACGCTTTGCCAATTAACAGCCCTATTCTGAAAAAACCTCTCAACTGAGTTGAGAGGAAAAATTTTAGAGATTTCTTGTGAGGCATATTTTGTGAGGCTATTCTTGTTCAAACCTCATAAGAAAAAAGCTTAAAAAAGTCACCACGTGAGGTAAAAAGCTTTTTGCTGTCAAACAGCTGTTTTTGTAAAAATAAACAAACAAAAACACAAATGGATAATAAAGATATGTATGCGTCTGTGCTTGAGGGTGAAACAATCCCAATATGGCTACAATCGATTGTGCCCTTGATCCCAAATTTCGTGCAAAATCTTTAAGAGAAAATTTATTTACTTATTTATATTTATTTTTATTAATTTATTTTACCCCTTCTTTGTATCTGAAACATCCTGCGCGCTTGAAGGGAAATAAATTTCACTGCCCTTAACATCCATAATTAATTTCGAAATAAAGTGCAGAGCTCTGGACACAGAGGACTGGCTCATAGAGAGCATATAACTATTACAAACGCATTTTTGGTAAGAGCCATGCCCGTAAAAATACAAACACGCCAGGAAACGCAGATCAAAAGGTATATTTGACTTCTGTACATCATGCGGCACCAATTCACTTATAAGTAATTTACATAGCGATTTTGGGAATCGAAATGTATTAATAAATGTTAATAAATCGCTTTTGTCTCGCAAACCCTTTAACACTTTCCTCCTACTGCCTGATTCCTCCTCCTCAACAGTTGCCGCATATACATATAATAGTTCCTCCATGCTAATTATAATACTCAATTTTTTAAAAAATGTAAAATATGGTTTTAAAACAAAACAAACACAGATGTTTTCTATTATGATGGCTGCTTTCACACGTCACACATATTTGTGATAATAGTGAGCATTTGAGCTTTTGAATTTTCGCCAGAATAAGGTAACCCTCACTATATTGAGAAACATCACTGTAGTGAGGTTGGTGACTTTTGTGAGGGCATGAGAATAGGGCTGTAAAACAAACATCAAAATTGTGGAAGAAGCAAAAAGCGGCAAAGGCCGAAGCGAAATCTCCAAAAAATATAATATTGCAAGCAGCACGATTTCGAAAATTTTGAAAAAATGAAAGAACTCAGTGAAAAGAGCCGGAACTTAGAGCAAAAGAGGACACGCACATCAAAACATTAAGCGCTGAACAAATGAATGTCCATTTGGTTCAGGCAAATGATGGAGGCAAACGCTCGTGTAACCGGCCCATTGATTTTTGAAAAAGCGCAGCAATTTGCAATCAAATTAAGCATCCTTGATTTTGAGCCAGGCTGGCTGTAAATATGGAAGAAAAAGGAAAATGTGCGTTTCAAAAAACATCACGGCGAAGCTGCTTCCGCGGATAATCAATCGGTTTTAAACTTCAAGCAAAATGTTCTTCCTGTTTTACTACGGAAGTCTTCATTAGAAGATATTTATAACGCCGACGAGACAGGCCTATTTTATAAAGCTCTTCGGACTGGTTCAAGACATCAAAAGAGAGAATCACATTGCTCTTTATAACCAATGCGACTGGTACAGACAAACATGCGTATGCCATCTGAAAATATAAAAACCCAAGGTGTTTTCGAGGAAAGATCATTCCTATCCCATACACATTTAACAAAAAAGCGTGGATGACTAGTTGCATCTGGAGAGAAATTATAAAAGAGTTTGATGATAAACTGGCAGCAAAAAATAAAAAGATTCTACTCCTTATTGATAACGCTTCATGCCGCAAATTGGATTTCACACCAAAAAGCATTGAAATTGTATTTTTACAACCGTGTACTGCAAGTCTAATTCAACCTTTGGACCAAGGTTTGCTATATCGGCATTTGCCACTTTTAAGTTTCATGTCTTTTTATTTGTTGTAGGTATTATTCAGTCTTTGAAATCACATTATAGAAAGTGTCTAGTTCGCGAACAGATACCAGCAGCAGAAGGTGGATTTATGGCTAATTTCTTAAAAAGCGTTAATATTTTTAGAGTCTTGTACATTGTCAGGCGCACTTGGCGGCTCGTGACTCTTCAAACAATTCGAAATTGTTTTAAAAAGGCTGGAATTTACGAAGGAATCCCAGTAATGGACTCAAATGATGATACTACCTCAGAGAATATTTATTGTGAAACCGAAAGCCGTGCCTCCAATGATAATTGTTGCGAGATTCAAGACAATAACTTTTTTTTCGAAAATTTAGCTGATTTGGAAAAGGAGAACGAAAATGATATAATAGACGAAATACTAGAAGATGAGAGGGTAGATATTATAGAAGACTCTGCATGAAGTGCAGTGCCACCTAGCAGAGAGGAAGCTCTACAAGCCTTGTTTGTATTGAAGCAATATTTAAATGATGATGATAACTTAGTAAATATTGAGAAAATTCTCTTTAATGAACATGACAAATCTCTTCTTCAAAAAAAAAACTGACTTCTTTTCAACGTCAAAAAAATTATAAATTTATATGTACATGAACAAAACGTGCAATATCTATATATATAAAATTAAGTGGCAAAACTTAGTGTTCGCATACTCCTCCTAGACGGCTTGCCCGATTTCAATGAAATTTTCAGAGGTGATTGGGGTCTGTTTGGAGGGTGCACATAAGAAATTTAATGTGTGTATCATTGCACGTTTTGCAAAAAAACAAAAAAAGAAACAACTGGCGGATGTTTACAATTAAAAAAAAACATTGACATCGTATGTTGATCGTTTTTGCCTGTCATTCGTTCTTTCTATGGATGACTGTTAAGCTAACAAGACATACAGAACGTAAGTGTTCCAGTGCACTGAGTGTATCAAAAAAATGGTTCAACATTGTGTGTATTTTTCTCAGATTTCAACGTGATTAACATTCTGCGTACAACACAAAGCAAGTAAGTATTGTTGTTGTTTCATATGTGATGCCATGCGGTTCGATTGTCGCTTGAAAATGCGCGGTGTGTGTAAAAAAAGGGTTTCAACATTGTGTGTTTTTTCCAGATTTAATTCCATCGATTTGCTACATTTATTCGAACCGATTTTGTGTTTTTCTGCTGACCGTGCAACACACACAAAGCAAGTGAGTATTGTTATTGTTTCGTAAATGCTTCCATGCGGTTCGCAAATACACTGTTGGTGGGTCTTATTGCATATGCGTGTATGGGTAAAATACATAGTTTAAGATGTAGTTTTAGGTTAATTTTCCATTTTTATTTATATACTTCAAATATGCATATTTTTATTTATGTACTTCAAATATGCATACTCTAGCACGACCACCGGGGACAACAGTAACTACCTTTTACGAGTTATGTGAAAACGATGAAATTGCAAGAACATTGTGTTTAAATGAGTTAAGCATCCATCACCTCTATCCGGTAAAACTGGCGCATCCTAATACGCCAGCTTAATTCACCACAGCTGATGACATTACAACACCACACCAATGTAACACACCACTCTCGTACGCAACCCAACTCACAAAAGGAAGCGACAACGGGAAAGCTATTCAATTCGTCAGCTGCAGCTCGCCCATCAACACACACATTCGCCATATACACATTCGCACTTTAACATCCGTCTCCAACACATTCGTCCTAAACACTTGGTTCGACACAATTGGTGTACACATTTCGCTAATCACTATTCGCGCTGCATTTTCAATAAAAAACGTCGTCTCCACACGGTTTCTGCTAGCTGCCATTGGACTTAAACCATCAAGCAATTCAACTCAATTTGAGATCCTGCGAGGCGCCACAAATACTTCCTACGATTACTCAGCGGTCCGGTTTGCTAGTTCCATCTGACTCGTTCCGTACATACTTATGTGCTCGCATTTCAAATATACAATTGTATTTTTCGTGAGTTGTAAATAAAAGTTAAAGAGATTGTGTGCTTTATGATTAGTGCTTTTATTTGCAAATTTGGCAGCAAAATGTTCATGGTCCTTCGAGCCTTAACGAAAGGCACCTTCGGGTTTTCACAGACAAATTAAAAGCAATAAATTAACATAATACCAATAATATAAAAATTTTAGGAAAAAAAAAAACGGAGTGCGGTAAAAAAGAAATATAAACCTTAAAGTGCCGTGGAGAAAACAAAAGTGTAATGAGGTGACAGAAACAAAAACAAAGTGTCATTATAAAATAAAACAAAAAAAGTGAGGGAACGAAAAAACAAAAACCAAAAAGTGATAAAGACATAAACTTAAATAAACAAAACAAATTAAGACATACTTACACTTATGCAATATAAAAATAACAAAAAAGGTGAAGTGACAAACACCAAACCAAATTACAAATTAAAACAAAGCAAAAACCAAATAAAACTCAAATCGGGCGCGAAAAACTAAAGCACCTTAAAACAAAACAAACAAAACAAGAAAAGCTATAAGGAATGTCCGTAGACAGCAGTAAGCAACAGGAGTGGAGAAAGAAAATTATAGCAAAACGGCCAGGCACTTCAACACATACACACATATATACATATGTATGTACATTAACCCCAAAATCAGAGTGAGAGTATTAATTTCACATTTTAATTATCAAATGCACATATGTATGTAACACCAAATCCGTTTATCAATATAATACGGTTAACAAACAGTTTGTAAAATATATATGTACATATACCCAAACATTTATATACATAAATAAAGTATTTATCGAATGCCTTTAAGTTAAGCTTACCGGCAATGCCTGTTATGTTTAACAAAACAATAAGCAGGATTGCAAAAACTAAATAAGCAAAGGCATAAACAAAAAAAAAAAAAAAAAAAAAAAAAAAAGCAAAACAGAGAGAAGCAAAAAATACAAACATACATACAATAAGCATACGTACTTAGTGCATGTACATACAATAAGCATACGTACTTAGTGCATGTACCATATACATACATAATGCGAAACATATTTACAAAGTGCATATTTACATATAAATGTGTGCACCCTTTTTTTTCAATTCCGTTTTCGCGCTCACTTCACAGTGCATTAACAAGCAAGCTTACGAAAAGCAAATTGATCTCTCCAACGAGCTCTCAATTGCACAAAACATAAGTACCTACATACGCATGTATATAGAAGTCCACGTATTAGGGTGTACCTCAATACAAAACATTCGGACATAATAAATATAAATTAATTAAAAGTGCGTTTCTTAATAATTAAGTTAAGAAATTACAAATTACCATAGGGATAAGATAATAAAAACATAAAAATAAAGAAAAAGCAACAAATTATTCTGTCGCAAGTAATACAAAACGTTATTAATAAAACAAATATTTTCAGAAAGATAATTCGAAATAATAAACTCTTATTTACATAAAAGAGTATTCGATTTCAAATCATACTATATTTCTATTAAAATCAGTCTACACTGAGAAAATTTTAATTAATTGAATAATTTTTTTGGAGAAATAGAAAAAATGAATGACGATATAAATCAAATTACACTTGCAGGAGCTACACGCTCAAAACAGGTTGCTAAATTTGTTTCACAAAGTGAAAGTTTAATAAGATACTGCACTCGTTTTTCATCTTTGCCTATTCAGGCAAACTCTGAATCTGCATTAGAAATAAAAAAGGAAAAACTCGATAGTTTTTGGACTCGTCTCCAAGCGGCTTTTGGACTTGTCAACAATCGGCTTACGTGATATATGAAAACTGCTTAGACCAATATGAAGAAACGAAAGCTATGATCTCCGATCAATTAAAACTAATAAAAACAATTGCACCTACTCCCCACAGTAGAGTAGAGCTGCCACAAATGCAACAATATCAAGACGCAAGTTCAGGCATCCAACTCGAGGTGCCCGCATGTGACACAGAAACATTTTGCGGAGGTTATGAAGAATGGCCGTCCTTCCTGGACATGTTTACAGCCGTGTACATAAACCATCCTCAATCATCACAAGCGCAAAAATTGTATCATCTCAGATACAAAACTAAAGGTCAAGCAGGTATAATAGTAAAACAGTTCGCTCTTAATGACGAGAATTTCAATTTGGCTTGGGAAGCTCTAAAAGCAAGGTACGAGAATGAAAGAATACTGGTCGATAAACAAGGAACGACACTAATGAACTTGCCAAAAATTAAGAAAGAAACAAGTGTAGACTTCATCAAATTAGAATCCACTGTTTCAAATTGTTTGTCGGTTCTATCGACACTAAATATCCCCACAGACAGCTGGGACCCAATTCTGGTAAACTTTGCACCGCCACATTACCAGAAAAGTCGTTACTTCTATGGGAGCAATCGCTCTCTTCACGAAAAAAGTGCCCAACGTGGCAACAAATGAAAAATTTTCTCACCACCCAATATAAAATTGCGGAAAGGTTAGAAGAAAAAATAAACAAAACTAAAAACAAACACGACCAAAATGGAAGCTTCAATAGACCCCAAGCTAGAAGCTACAAAAATGTAAACAAAAGCTTTCACAAAACGCACTCGTTCATATCCGAACAGAAAAAAAGCACGTCATGCGAAGTATGCACAAGAGGGCATAAGCTTAAAACTTGCGAGAAGTTTAAAAAATTAAATATTAACGAAAGGAACAACTTTGTCAGATCCAAAAGACTCTGTAGAAACTGCTTGTCCCATACACACAATCTTAAAAATTGCAAAAGCAAATATAATTGCTTCTATTGTCACAAAAGACACAACTCAATGCTTCATTACAGCAGATATCCCATCTCACCCCAAAGAAGCGCTTATTCACAAAGAACCACGGGTTTAATTGCAAAAGCAAATCCCGAAACCCAAAATTCAAAAAATTGCCAAGAGACACCATGTTGCTCAAAGGCACAAAAAGCTCAAACGCTGCACATCCAAACACAAAGTGGACTAGGTACAGAACTAGTTACCACCAGACCAACCCAAGTTGAGAAAAAATCAAATAATTGCCTTAATTCACAATTAAGGAAATTTCAAAATAGAGGGAAACTTCTCCAAATATTAAACAAAACTAAAGAAGATCAGTATTGTGAGTACTTTTCTAAAACCACAACTACTCAATCAAATAATGGCAGGTACGTCGTACGACAACCACTAGTGCCACAACTTTGCAATACCCCACATAAAGGTATAAAAAACAAAGTCAGAGTTACCTCTGACAATCCAAATTGTTAAAAGCAAATACAACTTTTCGCTCCTCACATTGGTGATTAATGGGAATCTGCTATACAAAGCATTAAATAATTATGAAGAATTCTTTACTGTACTAATCGAAGCCGTTCCCTATTCACGGCCACACTCTCGCAAGACCCCTCATGGTCATTTCATAGTCTTAACTCCAGGGCTAAAGAGTACCCATTCTGGCCACATCTGAGCCAGGCGTGGAGTTACTATCCTTTATAAGCCGATAACACTCAAAAGCCAAATAATAAATAACCCGCAAAATAAAGTTGTTTCTCCTAAGCATCTATTTGCATTTTAACATTCATATTCAAATGTGTACATGTGATATATTTTGAACCAAAAGCTGTACTTTGGCTGTCAAATCCATGCCACTCCATCAGCAGTACGGCGAAATACATGCAACAATATATATGTATAAAACTAGGCAAAATATTCGCCTAGGGGGCCCAGGATGTTTAAATGAGTTAAGCATCCATCCCCGCATCCTAATACGCCAGCTTAATTCACCACAGCTGATGACATTACAACACCACACCAATGTAACACACCACTCTCGTACGCAACCCAACTCACAAAAGGAAGCGACAACGGGAAAGCTATTCAATTCGTCAGCTGCAGCTCGCCCATCAACACACACATTCGCCATATACACATTCGCACTTTAACATCCGTCTCCAACACATTCGTCCTAAACACTTGGTTCGACACAATTGGTGTACACATTTCGCTAATCACTATTCGCGCTGCATTTACAATAAAAAAACGTCGTCTCCACACGGTTTCTGCTAGCTGCCATTGGACTTAAACCATCAAGCAATTCAACTCAATTTGAGATCCTGCGAGGCGCCACAAATACTTCCTACGATTACTCAGCGGTCCGGTTTGCTAGTTCCATCTGACTCGTTCCGTGCATACTTATGTGCTCGCATTTCAAATATACAATTGTATTTTTCGTGAGTTGTAAATAAACGTTAAAGAGATTGCTTTATATCATTACGCATTTTTATTTAACAACAGTGAAAGTGATTAGTGCTTTTATGTGCAAATTTGGCAGCAAATCGTTCACATTGCTATATTCCGAAATACCACAATATTTCACTTGGAATCCATCATCGTAAACATTTCGACGACGAAAGCAAGGGGAGCGTGTTGACGGTTATCCAAATGTCCGTAAAACCGATACCATAAGACGCATTTACACCATTCATCCGAACAACGCCGCGGACCAAGATCATTTGATGATTTGAAAACTGTTGACGGTCAGTTGTGTGCGACGTATCGTGAGCATGTCAGCGATTGCATTTGTTAGAAGATGATATGCTACTACTATTCGCCATAATAATATCTACATGCCTTCCGTCAAATCCGCAATAACTGTGGAATAAGTACAAAGACTGCATGACCGAGGACTTATTTTGGAGCATAATC